>NC_073309.1:37053587-37135445 GCF_027595985.1 Sorex araneus
CAAACCACCAACTAGCAATTAGGCATCCAGTAGCAAAGAGAAGTAGCCATTGCCTCTAGCCAAGTGCATGCCATCAGAGATGTTTACGCAAGATCTTATATAATGGGTCTCAGGACCAGGTCTGGTCTCTGACTCTTCCTGTGACACTGGGCATTCCAAGTGTCTGAGTCAATTTTCAAGCATCCAGTCTAAGGAGTGGAGGTGCCCAGCCGTTAGACAGCCCACCTTGCTTTAAAGGAAATTTGACTGCTGATTTTACAGTGAAAGAAAGAGATGTCCTAAAGATAGAGCTTCATCTCTCTAAAATTGACTTGGTGCAACTCAATCCAGGACAAAAACAGCACAGGCATCCCCTGTTTGTGATGGGAAGTACGTCTCATCCAAATTCAATCTATGGAAGCCACCTGGTATGATCTCTAGACTGAATTCTAAGCCTTGACTGCACCTTACAATTGCTAGGGAAAGTTTGCAAAACACTGATGTCCGATTATCAAAGATTCATATTCAATTAGTCTGGGGTGAACAAGAGTGTGGGAATTCTCGCAGACTTCTGCTGAGTGACATGTTGGTAAGCTGGGGCATGGCTGCTCTGTGCCTATGGGTCTAAAGCTCTGTAGTCTCGAAACTCTTCAGAAGGCAAACACTCTGAAATTTATTTAGTGTTGGTTGAAAATTAAAACTAAGACAATTTGCGGGGGCCAGAGAGATAGCACGGAGGACAGAGTGTGTTTCTGGAGCACAGCCAACCTGGGTTCAAGCTCAGCACCCAATAGGGTTGCCCAACCACCACCAGTAAGTGGTCCCTGAAAACAAAGCCAGGAGTCAGTCCTGAGAGCTGCCAGCTGTGGCCCCCAAACAGCGGCAACACAACAAATTTAGTCATTGGCTTAAATAGCTGTTTGAAAAAAGTAGCATCTCATACTATACCAACATATCTAAAATATTTTCATGAAAAACCCAACATGTTAAAAAAAATTAATGACAAGAGTGCCATCATTGTACATTTTTTGGAAGCTTCTTTTGTGATTGGCTTAATAAAAGACAGCTGGATTCCCATATCCACTTCACATTCAGTCTGTTGCAATATGTCGTTTTATTCAACTCTATGAAGAAAATCTGACCCTGTAGAGCTACGTAATTGGAGAACCAATGAAGGTCCATGGTCATAGTTTCTCCAGATATCTATTGATATTTTTGAAAGTTTATCAAGACATTGGTAATTGGTAGTGTTTTTAATGGTAGTTTGCAATGTGGTATCCCAAACCACATAAACTTCTCACATTATTATACTCACATCCACTGGGGATATCTTGTGAGTTAAGGTACTCAGTTTCCCCTTGCTTGAGTTGGTCACATTAAGCCATGGTCACTTGAAAAAAATCAGCTCAATGAGATATACAGATCTTCTAATGTTGATACAAGTCATTATACAATATTAAAAAAAATCACATTCATTAGTATCTCTCAAGTATTGGAAAGCTGTCAAGCTCGTGATGGCTGATACAAGTTTTTCAAAATTCTTGAAAGCTTGAGTTTTATCATTGGCAACAGATACTGTCAGTTATTTTCCTGGAAGTGACAGGATTCATTTGTTCATTTTCCAGAAACTGTCTGCCAAACAGTCAAGTTTAAATCACCATAGTTTGTCTACCAGTTATTTCTTCAGCTTAAAATGGGGCACTATGAAGAAGGCTGCTAGTCCAGCTTGAGAGTCAAGGAATGGTAAGGGGGATTTTCCATCACTGTGAGGGCAGCTCTGCCATGGGGTGCAGCTATTCTCTGGGTGGTGTCTACCTCATCACACAAGATATTTCAAAAACTTGAACTATACAAATGGAAAAAGGAGATGAATAGACACTTCCCCAAAGAAGATAAAAGGATGGCCAATAGGCATATGAAAAAGTGCTCACCATCACTTATGATAAGGGAAATGCAAAACAAAAACAACAATAAGAAATCATTATTTCGTTATCAAAGAGCTTGGAAACAGTGTTTCTCCATGGTTGGTTGAGTCTTTATGGAAAGCAATATGGAGATCTATGCAAAAAAAAGGATAGAACTCCCATACAACCTAGAAATATCATTTTTTGGTTATATCCTACAATCACAAAAATATTACTTTGAAAGGCTATATGCACATCTATGTTCATCAATGAACTTTGTACAGTAGCCAGATATGGAAACAGCCCAAAATAACCAATTATGGATGAACAGATTAAGAAGTTGTAATGTATATGTATAAACTACGCATCTCAAAGAGTGAACACAAGCATGCAATTCACAGCAACATGGGTGGAACTAGAGGATATCATGCTGAGTGAAGTCAAAAGGAAAGTAATAGATTCAGAATGATCTCGCCCATATGTGGGGCTTAAAGATACACAGCAAGGTAGCAACAAAGATTCCAAGCCAACATAAAGGGAGAATTGATCCACACAATTTAGTTGGAGAGTGTTGAGGGAAGGGGCTTTGAGGTCCTCAGGAGAGGGCATTGGGTATACTGGTGATTGGTGTGATGTTGGAATTATGTGAATGAGAAACCATTATTATTGTAAACCACAGAATCTCAATCAATTAAAGACATAGACAAATCCGCAGTCAAAGATCGAGACTTAGTACAACTGATAACTTTTCCAGCTTCATCAAGTCCATCCTATTTTTATTTCTACAGAATCTCGTAAATACATCTGTGTGTACCTATGCATTTCTTGTGGTAAAATGCACACCCAGGTTAAATGTGCTTCTCTGTGGTCTTAAGCCAGTTACACAACTGTCACAACCCTAGCTCCAGAACTCCTTCCAAGTTGAGAAACAGAAACTGTTCCCATTAAATCTCTCCCCCACTCCCCCTAGTTCCTGGTCAATACCACTCTACTCTCTGCCTCCATGAATGACTATTCTGTACGCCCCACACAACTGGAATCACATAGCACAATGTCTTTCACATTACATAATGACCTCAAGGTTTAGCCAGGTTACAAATGCTACAAATTCCTTTCTGGTAGAACAGGATAATTTTTCATAACAGGCACCCCCGGAAGCATCTTTTACCATCCTCATTGACTCCTGAAGAAATAGAGGTTTCTTTTTAGTGTCAATCCTTTTCACATGTGTCATTGTGACCCTCTCATCACTAAAGTTCTAGAGTCCTCCCACCTGGCCACATGTCACCTTTCTTTCTGCTGTCTGTCATCATTCTTATCAGGTCTTGGAGTTAGTTCTGATATTTTATGCCAGTATTGTTTTTTAGTTTCTTATTTTCACAAATGAATGAAACAATTGGGTGATTAGCTTTCACTCCTTCATTTTACTTAGAGTAAGCACCTCATGTTCCATCTATTTTGTAGGCCAAGGACATAATGTCATCTTCTTAAGTGGCATAGTTGTGTACCACTGTGTATCTAATAGTGGTACAACTTCTTCATCTTGTCTCCCATCGGTGGACATTTAAGTTGATTTCAGGTGTTGTGTGGTAGGAATAATTCTTTTATGAACACATATAGTTACAGATTTCCTTTTGAACTCATGTCTGCATGTCATAAACGACATCCTTAAGTAAAAGTGGCCTTGTCCGTTCTGCCCAGTGTGGCAGTGAGGAGCACGTCATCTTCCGGGCGCTGCATCCTCAAGTCCTCTGAGGTGCCCATAGCTTTACCAGCAGCATCACGAAATAAAAAGACCAAAAATTCTTACTATTAATGAAAAGATCATTTTGACTTCTCGGTCTCCCAAAAAGGTTTCAGCAAATTTGTTACCTGGACTTTATGCTAAAATGTCAGTGCTTACTGACTTTAACCTGTATGTGACAAACCTTTTTAGATCTTACAGTGCACGGAAAATTCTTCCAAAAGGAAAGAAAAGACAAAAAGGGAAGGTGTTGATTGCCCTGTAGCCCCCCAGAGACCAGCACAGCTAGTATGTAGCTACATCATTGTCTCTGTTTGCTAATAAAGATCCTGGTCCTCTGGAATGTTTTCAGGGCTAAATGATGCTTTTCTGAACTCTATTTTCTTGACAACCTCCATACAAACAAAACACAGTTAAAAGCTGAACCAAGCCTACCCTTAAAACGTGTATTTAGTTAATTGTCTAGAAATAGACTATTTAGAGTTGGGGCCAAAGTGATAGTGCAGTGGGTAGGGCGTTTGCCTTGCACATGGCAGACTCGGTTCGATCCCTGCCATCCCATATGGTCCTCCGAGCATTGCCAGGAGTAATTCCTGAGTGCAGAGCCAGGAGTAACCCCTGAGCATTGCTGGGTATGACCCAAAAATCAAAATAAAATAAGTACTGTAGCACTATAGCACTGTCATCCCATTGTTCATCGATTTGCTTGAGCGGGCACCAGTAATGTCTCCATTGTGAGACTTGTTGCTACTATTTTTGGCATATCGAATATGCCACGGGGAGCTTGCCAGGCTCTGCTGTGCGGGCAGGATACTCTTGGTAGCCTGTCGGGCTCTTCAAGAGGGATGGAGGAATCAAACCCAGGTCAGCCATGTGCAAGGCAAACACCCTATGCACTGTGCTATCACTCCAGTACAAAATAAGTACATTTAAAAAATATTTAATAAAAAATTGTTTAGAGTAATTTTTCTTTTCATTGTGAACCTTGTAACATTTACCAGCAGTGGAGGAGAGGCTCTGAGTTGTCCAAGTCACTGTTTATAAGATGTGGGTCTCTCAGGCTGGAGAGGTTATTTTTGGCTGGGAAGGTCACACAAGCAACCTCCCCAATACTGAGAGAAGGTCAGTGGACAACGCTGAGACAGAGATCACTGTATCTTAATGCCAATGAAAAATGCAGCAATGATGAGGATCCTAGTGAGAATTCATGCAACTCATCCAGCTACCATAGTCCTGAGGTTCTGGGATCAAGAGACAGCACCGTCCCTCCACTTCTTAGTTGAGCAAGTGGAGACACACAAGACCTAATGTATTCCCAAAGTTTTGGAGTATCCATGGAAGGAGTGACACCACCATCCATCGTCATGAGTTCTTAATGGTCAGCCTGAGACTCCCCTAACCCCCCACGAACCCACCATAGTTACTTCACCTCACACAGATCCAATAAGAGGAAAGAAATGGAGGTGGGAGAAACTCAACAAAGGAACTGCAGGCAGAAAGAAGGGGATTCAGAGAATGGATCCAACAGGTGATCCAAATACAGTCCTTGGTGAAGAGGGGAACAGATGCTCATACTCTTTAGGACGCCTTAGACCGAGTCTCTCTGCCAGAAACATTCTTCCCCTTGCAGGCCCTAGAGGATAAGGGGTGATACAGGTGGCACCACACCTCTTGCAGCAGCTCTGTGAGATCTGGTTGGTTTAAGGAGACTGCCTGAAGCTTAGCCACACAGTCTGGGATTTGGAAAACATCATTCGTAACCATCACTGTACCATTGTATCACTGTCATCCCGTTGCTCATCAATTTGCTCGAGCGGGCACCAGTAACGTCTCCATTGTGAGACTTGCTGTTACTGTTTTTGGCATATTGAAAACGCCACGGGTAGCTTGCCAGGCTCTGCCGTGTGGGCGGGATACTCTCGGTAGCTTGCCGGGCTCTCCGCGAGGGGCAGAGGAATCGAACCTGGGTCTGCCATGTGCAAGGCAAACGCCCTACCCACTGCCATAGAGGAGGAATAAGCCAGACAGTAAAACTCTCGATCTCGGGTAGAAGATGGTGGCGCGAATTTCAATAAAGCTTCCGAGAGTGAAGCAAACTGAGCTGAGTCAACTTCTGGAGTGAATAATGGAGTGAATAATAATAACTGTTTCTCGGAGTCAGTGTGACGCTTTTCAAAACTTTGTTCATGGAGTTGGTTATATAAAGAAAACTAATTTTTGACTGATAGCATGAGTTTTATTGGGGTTTGGGATACAGTGGGGAGAGGGACAAGGGGAAGGTCCCTAATATTTTTCATCGCTGATCACTAACCCTTGGGCACTGCAGTAGTTCTTTTCAGTTTTTGCTTATCCATAACTTATTCTCTGCAGCTCATTAAGCTAAAGGAGCCTGGGAGTAAAGTTTGAAACAAAGGTTAATAAAGTTCTTTGCCAGGTTTTTTCTTAAAAAGAGTCATTTGATAATAACAAACAACAACAAAACTCTGTGTTTTTAAAGAACACACATGACTATATCAAAGCAAAATGAGCACTTTGTTATCATAGAGAAATGATGGCAACCAAACTAATGTGATCACTATATAAAAGATGTTCTCCTCTGCATTGCTGAAAATCTTGCTATCAACCAGAAGCATGAGCAACACCCCTCACCCCCACTTGCAATCCAGTTCGAGAGGGTCCGGGGAGGCTTCCAGAAGCTCTAACTTGATGCTGGAAACATCTGCAGTTGGGCAACAGCTGAGAGCTTTTACAAACCGGATACACAACTCAACATGTGACGCCATGTGTGTTCCCACAATCTAAATCCTTCCTGATCCAAATCTTCAAGATTCGCACAAATATTTACAGGTGTCAGTTCAGAACAGGGCAGAGCAGGGCTCCACAGCAGGAAGTGGAAGGCACGGGGCTGGGGGATGCCTGTGAGGATGTCCCGGTACAGCTCTTCTGCCGACAAGAGCTGGAGGGAAGAGAGGTGGCAATGGGACTCAGAAGCAGGAGGAGGGCTATGGAGGACCTGGGAAGTGACCTGCATGGTCTTTAGGGTAGAGAGGGAAAGGTGACCCTCACTGGCTGGGCTCCAGAGCCAAGGGGGTAAGTAAGGATGCTCCGTTCCATGAGTAGAAAAGGACAAAACTTTCTTGATAAGTACATGAGGACAGGATGACTCCTGTCTCCTTAGAGCTCACACACACACTCACTGTCCCATATATGCTAAAGTAATTGACCTTAGCATTAAAGTATTTCAGACCCTAACTTGGAAAGCAACAGTGGAGATACTCAGTTAATGAAAAAATAAAAAAAAAAAAGAATCAGTGGCTCATCTCTTTGGGGAGCTTTGTAGGTTGGGTAAGATAAATTTTAACAGGTCAAGATAAGACAGTGACAAAAGAAGCGTTAACCTGTGTTCCTCACCACCATGATCCAAACAGCTTTACAAAGGAACACAAATTCTCCTAGAACACTAAGTAGATGCTGCTGTTAACAGAACAACAAACTTTTAAACCCATTATTCCAGCCAAATGCCTTGGCCTTCCTTTTATACAAGAAAGGCTTGTGGCTGGCTGAAATGAATTAACTAACACACACAATTTTCTGACCTTTTCTAGGAAAAGTAGATAATTTCCACTACCCCAACTCGGCACCCCACTCAAAGACAGATGACCCACTCACTAGACTTATGCCATGATATATGCATGTCTTTCTCATGCCAGAGATGTGGGATATGGGATGAGGGTCTCAGCCTGGACCTGCTCCTTTATGTTCCTGAATGAAATAAATGTAAAAATGAAAGCACAGCCGGCCCCCTTTGCCATATCTTTAAAATAAATCAGCCTTTGCCCCAACAGACAAGAAAATCTGCTCATGAGGGATGATTGCTTTTCTTTTGTAAAGCAAACCTTCAACTCTTGCCCCAGGGAAAGAGCAATGAGGATCCCACTTCTTATTTGGACAGGAAAACATCACTGGACAGGCTCAAGTCTGGAGAGGCGGCCCCTTGACCACTGTGGGAGGGCAGGTAGGGGCCTTAGTAGGGTGACTGGAGAGGCATATGTTGATGGACAAACAGAACAGACTTCAGATTGAGAGGGAGGAACTCACAGATCACCTAGTTCCCCATGTACACACTCCATGATGCAGAGCTACTTCCATATTTCCAGGACCTTAACCAGCTGCAGGTCTAAGTCAGCTATTTTCTAATTCAGACTAAAGTATGAATGACCACCCTGTGCATAATGGAGAACAGGGCCAGGGAGGGGGGGGGGGGTTGGTGCACATGGATGGAAGGAGGCACCTCACTCCATTATATTAGATTACATTCATGTTCCCATATCACAGCCTGAGGCCACCATAAGAAAAAAGAAATAATTGTCTGTCCCATTCAGAAACATAATAGGAAATGAAACGGGGAGAATACATGAAATCAGCCACAGAAACTATAAAGCATACACAGTGGAACTATTTGACCTGGGGCAGCATAAACATTGCAATTGTTTGTAGTCAAGGTAGGAAATAAAAACAGAAGAACGTATGAGTATGGCTTGTGGAAAACCTACCGTCCATCTTGTGAAAATCCAGAGAGGGGGGTCCAAGTACAGGCATGAGAATCCTGATTCTCTCACCTTGGGTCGTGGTGAGCTAAGTTCAGCTCTTCTGCCTTGGTTTCCTTATCCGTCAAGGACATATCATAGCACATGCAGAGGATTTTTGAAGCTTCAATAGAAGCAGGACTTAGTCTGGCAGACAGTCAACTCCTGGGATCCCATTAGGTGCTCAAGTAACTGCTGTCTGAATGCTTCACAGCTGAGAACCAAATCTTCCAAGCAAAACTCAGCCTTCATAAAGCAAGGGGTTAACTACAACCTCCCCTCCCCCCTCCATTTCCTGCTCCCCTGTGAAGACAGCCAGTTTCCGGCCCTCTCTTCACCACTCTCATCTCAGTCCCTACCAAGATTTCCCATCTTAGCCTTAGCAAGTGCCCAAGGCAAAAGTAACCCACAAAGGTCCCATGGCCATAGTTCTAGAACACGGGGAGGAAGAGAGAGAGAGGGTGCCATGCTTCTTGTTTCCAACAAATTACCTTGTTGGAACAAATTATCTTTTGCTCTGGCTGCAAGGAAGCTCAAAAACTAAACACAATAAAAACCCCTTTCACTTGAGTCAACAGGATTAAACCACACATCAGATTCACTTCTTCCATGCACAGGCACTATTTCCTTCTGTGCAAAGAATAGTATTGAACTATTCTCATACATGTGTGCAGTTATCCAAAGCAAATGAATGAGAAAGGGAAATTCCCCAAGCTGCTGAGAGCTGGTGGTGGGGTGCAAGAGCATGACCTTGGGCATGTCAGGGTGGCCTAAAGGTTTCTGCTCAAGAGACTAAGGTTGGAATCAAATAGCTCCTCACTGCTCAAGCAGGAGCAGGAGGAGTAGGGGGGTGAGAGTCCACACATCTAGGTCCTAGACTTGGTGTGCGATCTGCTAGTTTGAGAAACAAGACGTACTCTAGCGAGACCAGTGTCCCTGTATCCTGAGGCAGGGTCCTGAAAACCTCAAGGCACCCACTGAACACAGAGGTGCTAACTACATGTCACACATTGTCATGAAGATGCAGCCTCCACATCTCCTAATGAACACCTACATGTTTCACCTCAGGAGAGACACACCAGGGGGCTCCTTCCATGGTGCCAGTGGCTTCCTTCGCCACCCAGGGTTCCTGTTTTCTCACTAATCAAGCGAAGGAAGCAAATACAACCCAGTGAGGAGAGTCCACATGTTGGAGCACATGCTGGTACCCTATAGTGCTCCAGAGCACTTCCGAGCACAGCCATGTGGGCCCCGGAGCATCACCAGGGATGGCCCCTACAAAAAGACTACTGGAACCATGTCTACAGGCTGATGTTTGTCCCAAAAGGAAAGAAGTTTGCCCCTTCTCCTTCTACCCTTGCTCCCTCCATAGGAAATAAGTACTGTTAACCCGTCAGAGACAAAGAGCCCAAGGTGAAGGGAGCCATTTTACCTTACTGATCTTATCCTGTCACTATTTGTTTATCACGAGCTAACCCTATGCCACACCTAGCAAAGGTTGCCACTCCTAATCTTACTGATTTTATCCTATCAGCATTTGTTTATCACTAGCTAACGCCCATGCCACACCTGGTATTTCTATTGGGGGTCCCGGCATGCAAGCTATACCACCTCCTCCCAGTAGGAAGGTATAAATACTGTAACTGCCATAGAATAAACGCCTTTTCTCCCTCCCCCGGGCTCTGAGTCTGTTCATTCGGCTGCGTCCCCTTCTCAGCCCCACAAAGGGTTCTCCCTGCTGAACAGAACGAGACCTCCACATTGACTTCCACACCAAGGCATGAGACAAAAGCCAATCGGCTGTTGATTCCTGGGCAGACTGGCCTGGCAGACTCAGCACAACCTTCTCTGCAGCACCGGAGGGCTGGACATAACAAGGGGAGGGAAGCCTTCAAGGGTGCAAAAGTGCTTCCTAGTCAGGTAGCTGAGTCCCTTCAGGGCCTTAGGAGGTGCAGCACCCAAAGGGACCAAATCAAAGGGAGTCAGTGAACCTGCTGGTGTCTGTTAGGGGCTATGGGCCCCCGGATTCCAAGGCTACACCTTGCCTGGCTTGGTCAGACATAATGGAAAGATGCTCAGACATGCAAAGCACATGCAAAGGCACGGCTCCCCCAGATGTGAGGTTAAGGAAAGATGAAAGACACACAGAGATCTCATGCCAAATGAGACCCTCAATGCCATAAACAGGCAGCGTGACCTCTGGTGAGTCAGAAGAGGGGAGGTATGCCAAGGGGCCCCTCTGCTGCAGCGCTCATTCTGGGGGCCAGACTTCTATGCGTTCCCGTGGTGAGCTGGGCGCGTAACAGATGCATTTTTCGGTAAAAACAGTCACTGCAAAATAAACATCTGAAAATAGGGAATAGGGGTGTTAAGAGCTTCCTCAAGGCAAAAGCAGGTTAAATCTAAAATTCAGAGGTGCCTCTGGGCTTTGCACTGGATTCAGTTCCAGTTTCAAGCCCTCAAAGGAATAAATGGATATACCAAATGTTTGCCCCCGTGGCTTTCACACCACCATGAAAGAGGCACAGACAAGTTTCAGACAGAAAAAGTGCTGAGGGGAGGTCAATGGTGAACACTTGAAATATTACCCAGAAAACTTTCCGCTTCCATTGTAAAGAAAATAACTATGTGATTGGTTGGTAAGCACTCTGCCCTCTCCATGAGACCGGGGCTCAGAATATCATGCATCGTCCGTCCTAAAACCCAGGTGCTCCAGAAATATCTACAGCGAGGAGGAGACAATGGCACAATGAGTGTGGATATATTAGACCTCACACACATGTATACACACAGACATACACACACACACACACACACCACTTGTGCGCACACATGTGTACACATTCAGGCAGGCATGTGCTAACACATACACCAAGAGGGCCTGCCTGCAAATTCAATCCACATATGCTTCTCCGAGAGTCACGAGGGGACTCTGCCTGCTGCCGTCCAGATGTTGTGGCAGTGAGAACTGCTGGTGAGGGTCTGAGGCAGGGAGGAGCATGGCCCCACAGCACAACACTCAATCCTATGCACTATTGCCGTGGCCTTGACCTCCGGGCAGCTCTCTGGCTCCCAGGGACCTCCCATCCCCCCAAATAAAAAGCCCCCAAGATTGAGATTTCCTGTTGGAATGATGCAGCTTTCCCTCTCTCCTCCTCATAATTCTAGACTTGAGCATCTCGTTCGTTCCTGTCTCGCTCTTCCTGAGGCCAGCCTAGAGAGGCTGCACGGAGCCAAGCCCGGCCGGGGTGGTCACTTCCATTCGCCAGGAGGAAAGCTGTGCATCTCCCACATCTGCCCTTGGCACCAGAATCCCTGCCTCTCTTTATCACTTCACAGCTGCTCTGCAGTCACTACCCAAGATGGGATTCTGATGCCCCTCACTGCTTCCTCAATCCAAGGGGAGAACTCTGCCATAGGCAGGAGGGGGGTGGGGGGTGGCGGGCGGGCAATGAAGCAGGGCGTCAGGCCAACACTTCCAAACGCTGAGGCCAGCAGCAGCCCCAGCCTGCAGACCCCTCTGCTTCCTGGTGCGCTCTCCAACACCCAGCCCCTCGTGGCCCTCTCAGCGCCAGTGTGATTGGGTGCTCCACTTCGGGACAGCCAAGTTTATCTGCTGTCAGGCACTTTATATCCCCCATAACTCTGCCTCCTGAGCCCTCCTATGCATGTGTTTAATTTTTACAATCAGGAAGACGAATGGGGAGAGTGACAGCACCCTGGAGGGGTGGGGTCTGGCCCTGCCTCAGCGGAACCTGGGCATGAATTCCATCAGTGACCTGAGGTGGTCTTGTAGACAGAACACCCTTGTGGTTTCTCAAGGATCTTTAAACTTCTGATTACTGAGATAAGGGAGGAGGAGGAGGAGGAGGAGGAGGAGGAGGAGGAGGAGGAGGAGGAGGAGGAGGAGGAGGAGGAGGAGGAGAGGAGGAGGAGGAGGAGGAGGAGGAGGAGGAGGAGGAGGAGGAGGAGGAGGAGGAAGAGGAGGAGGAGGAGGAGGAGGAGGAGGAGGAGGCGGCTGTGGAAATGTATAGCTGCATTTGGGAAGGGTGTCAGGCCCTCTGTGGATGGGAATGAAGTCGACTTTCTATGTCATTTGGATTTTGTTCTAGTTCTCTCACCACTGCGCTCCCCAGCCCCTGAATGCAGTAAGCAGCAAAGTGAGGCACCCCACTTTCCCTCTGCCCTTATCTTCCCAAGTCACCCTATGAAAACAATGATGACAAGACCGATGACATGGAGGAGACAGAACATATAAAAATAAAATATTAAATGAGGATAAATGCATATTTTTTAAAAGCTGTTTTTTATTGATCGTGACTCACAATCTAATGAAAGCAATGCCCTCATTATGCAAATAAAGCTCTAAGCTGAGTCCCCTGGATGCTTCTGCCACCTGGATGGCAGCCCAAGGCCCCTCCTGCAAGGCAATTCTGTAGCCCCAACAGCAAAGCAATTGTCTGAAACTGCAAATCTGCGCACATCTCATTGCTGCTCCAAACAACATCTCCTCAGCAGCCACAGCTTGCGCCCCATCACACGGCCCCTGCCTCTGCACCCCACAATCCTAATAAAACAATAGCACTAGCAGTCATACAGCCAATATTCAATGAGTGATTGCTTTGTGATATAAACCATGTGGATACTTAACAGGGATTATCCTGCTACCCTTCCCATCAGCCCTCTTAGGCACTGACTTTAGTGACACTCATTCTGGAGTGACACAGAGAAGAGGTCAGTTCTGTCCCTCCCCCTGGGAGTCACATCAGGGGCTTCCTGAGAGTCTGGGCTGAACCACCCCCTTACTGGATGTGCCAGCACCCAGCCTGTCTCCCATCTCAGAAGATAAGCTGCATCTCTGGGTCACTTGCTCACCCCACTCACTGAATTTCCAGGAAGACAGACGTGCAATCTGGCTTACTATCGTACCCTGGGGATCCAAACCTGATACATGGGAGATCAGCATGAGTGATTTGGGATTGGGACCAAGTGGGACAATAAGCCACCAACCCCCTCTCACTGCTTAGTGACTGTCAGATGTCTCTCCTGGTCCTGCGAGCTACGAGGGTAGAACCCACAAATCAGGCATAAAGATTCCTCTTCCCCTCCTCCCTACTTGGGGACGTCTTATTCATACATAGAATAAGAGTGTTTCTACCTTGAGACATAGCTCGGAGACCAGTTCCATTCAATAGGTTTCCTTTAAATTCCTTCAGTTCAGGAATAAAGTTTGAAACTGTCTGCAAAGATTCAGCCTCAGATGGGCTCCCAGGTTTCACTGATGCAGTAAATGATGAGCACTTTATTCCAAGGTGAGGAGACAGGAAGAGAAGCCAGGCCAGTGGGTTTCCCTGAAGGACCTATGACTCCACTCAAAAGAGAACGTGCACCCACAGCTGATGCTGGACTGATAATAATCAATACCATCCAATCTAATTCCTTTCATTTACCTTGTATTGAATATGATCTTAATATACTAGGAGACATCAGCTTCTATTAGAGCCTAGGAAATCATCTTTGAAAAGAGGCGAAATGGTATCAAATGCATAATTTGAAAAACATTGTTTTCAACATCTTTCCACTTCATTTAGCATTTTGAGGAATTGAGGCTATATCTTGTAGCTATCAAGCTGAATTAATCACCTTGAGATCTGATAGAAGATAACTAGAACTCTAATTTCAGGCTGCTTTCATTCTTGGAAGATAGCCTTTTAAGTAGGAATATGGGAATAAGAGGAAAGGCTCAGGCTACTACTTTTCAATAGACCAGTCACTCACCATGGGTGACTGATATTAAAGAGAATACAGCTCTTCTGAGTTGAGATGTGAAATGCACATGAACTTCAAAGAACTTAGTTCAAAAAATGCAAAATACCAATAATCTTTTTATTGATTAGATGTTGAAATGGCCAAATTTTGTATCCTGGTGAATAAATGGAATAGGATTTACATTAATTTCACATCCTTTGTTTGCTTGCTTATTGTAGCTCTAAGAAAATTTAACATTTCATATGTGGCTCACATTGTATTTCTATTAGATAATGTGAGTCTATACAATTAGCTATTATGGAGTAATTAAATCTTTGCCGGAGTTTTTTAATGAACTGAGAAAATATATGGGGTGTCATTTTAAGTGAAAAATAAAACCCCACAACAATTCAATGTATAGAGATAAAGCTAATGCTATACAGATAAAAACTAAAATATATACACTGACATATGTATAGTCAGAAATTGACCAGGAAGAAACTCAGCAATAATTGTCATCTCAGATTGGTGGAAGTCAAGAATGACTCATACAAAGGAGTCAAGAATAAAAGAATAGTCTCCTTTATACATTTCTAAATGTTCCTCAAAGAGCTTTTTGGTTATATTTATTATCAAAGAATAATAAATGTTACTAAAAAAGGAAATTATTCTCCATAATAATTAGTATTGTTATATGTAGCTATGCATCTTGCCTGGCATTCACTGAAGTAAATAATTTACAAACACATTTAGTCCTTACTTAGCCCTCAGAGGAATCTCATCATGAAATGCACCATTTTCAATGAAATACTCATTCTCATGACTGGCTATTTTTTAACTCTATAACAAGATATTTACTTAAAATCCGTCTTTTTTTTTTCAACAGCAGGAAATGGTCTAATAAAAATTTGGTGGTCAATACAGGAGTGTTTCACTGAGGAAAGAAATTTCGTTATCAAAATCTGTTCCTTCACATTAATTTCTTATTGTTTGTGCCTAAATGAAAATGGGGGACCCTAAGAAAATAACTCATGAGTTTCCAACAGTCATTCTTTTGTGTGGGTTCTATTTGAAGAAGCAAGGATTCTCTACTCTTCAAAAGCTCAGCTCTAATTTGATATTTTGCCCATCTTGGTTGACCCTCTCAACAATTCCTGCTGTGATGCTGTCTATCTGGAAACCCAGAACTTCTTTCATATAGTCAAGTCCAACCTTTCCATCCACCCATCCATCCAGGCATGCTTTCATCTGTCCACTTACCCATCAGTACAATGTAATTTTTATAGAGAGAAGACTTAGGCTAAAAAGTCTAGGTCTCTGGACCATGAGCTGGAGCTGTGGTCTGAAACTAAACAGACTAAACTTCCCCCTCATGGAGCCTCTATTTCTGAGAGAGAGAATCAGGGGAGTCTTCTAGTTAACAAGGAAAAGGGCAATCATCATAATGTCTGTGAACTACCAATGGTCCCAGGGAAACAAAATAGTGTCATGGAAAGAAAGGAATTGGGCTGTGATGACCAGGCTCTTTGAAGAGCTGATGTTTGAGCTGATTTGAGCCTCAAAGAAGGTGACAACCCAAGGTTAAGGGGAAGAAAGAATTTCAGGCAGAGGGATTGGCATATCACTAAGCCTGGGGCTTCCAGTGTGAGGAATGGGATTCTGTGGCTATCACTTGTATCACTTATCGTCCCGTTGATCTTCGAGTTGCTCGAGCGGGCACCAGTAACGTCTCCATTTGTCCCTGTCTCGAGCTAGTGCAGCCCAGTGATATCTGCTTGCTCCAGGAACAGGAAGAGCCTCAAATCGTTCATTCAGGGATTTGACGAAGAAATCTGACCATCTAGTTGGTGGGCGGCCATGAGGTCTTCTGACGTCCTGTGGAATCCAGTCGGTAACAGCTCTAGTCCAGCGGTCATCTCTGAATCGCATTACATGATCGGCCCATCTGATTTTTGATGCCTTGGCAAATGAGACAGCGTCCCTGATTCTTGACCGTTGACTGAGGTCAGAACTCTGGATTCCTTCTCTCACTTGAGTGAGACGTGATACTCCTAGCATAGCTCTTTCGATTCCTCTTTGGGATACCCTAATAGCATTATCATCCTGTTTGCATAGGGCCCAGGTCTCTGAGGCATATGTTAGTGCAGGAAGAACAGTGGAATCGAAAAGATGTGCCCAGAGACGGAGGTTCTTCATTCTCTTAACCACTTCTTCGACGCTCTTGAAGGCATTCCATGCTGCTCTCTTCCTCCTGTGCAGTTCTGGCACCAAGTCATTCTTCATGTTGATTTCTCAACCCAGGTACACATAGCTGCTGCATTTGGAAATGTTCGTTCCATTGAGAGCAAATGGAGCTTCAGGGACCAGCTCATTTTTCATGAACATCGTCTTGTTGAGATTCAGCTGCAATCCGACCTTTCCATACTTTGGTCAAAGTCAGCCAGCATTTGTGCTGCTTGGCTAATGTTTGGTGTTATGATAATGACGTCATCAGTGAAGTGGAGGTGGTGTAATTGCTGACCATCTATCTTCCCTCCATTCCTTCCTATTCCAGTCGTCACATGATGTTCTCGACGGTGGCACTGAAGAGTTTTGGTGAAATGGTATCACCCTGCCGTACCCTCTCTTTAAATCAATGATCACTTCCATGTAGAATGGTGAGATCCTGGTGGTGAATCCACAATACAGCTCACGGAGGATTTTGATATACTGAGTTTGAACGCCCTGTTTGGTTAGGGCTTCGATGACTGCCTCAGTCTCAACAGAATCGAAGGCCTTCTTTAAGTCGATGAACATTAGACAGAGCGGCATCTTGAACTCTCGCGAAACTTCAATGAGTTTGGTCACTGTGTGGATATGGTCTATCGTGCTGAATCCCCTTTGGAACCTGGCTTTCTCGCATGGTTGTCCTTTGTCTAGTGTTTTGCCTATTCTATTCAGGATGACACGAGTGAATAACTTGTAGAGACAGACAGCAGGGAGATTGGGCGATAGTTGCCGATGTCGTGGATGTCTCCCTTCTTTTACAACAGAACAGTCCTACTGGTTTTCCACTGAGACAGAACCTTACATTCAGACAGGTAGCGTGTGAAGAGTCAAGCCAGTGTATTGATGAGTACTGGCGGCAGAAGAAGTTCTATAAAGAAGACCATACCTTCTACAAGTTCATTGTTGGTGATTTTAATACCAAGATAGGTCCGAGAAGGTCACCCAAAGAACTTCACATTGGGACCCATGGCCTAGAATGGAACAATCGAGGTGAGAGACTGTCTGAATTCATCATGTAGACCAAGACCATCCATGGTAACTCACAGTTCCAGAAGGTTGAATCTAAACGCTGGACATGGGAGTCTCCCGGTGGACAGTTCCACAATGAAATTGACCACATCATATTCAATCAAAGGTTTTGCCTGACCAATGTCACTGTTGTCCCAAAATTCCAAATGGGATTTGACTACCATGTTCTTCATGCCAAATTCTACTTCACAGAGCAGGGAGAAAGGTCTGCAAAATTTAAGCCTAAGAAGGCAACTCCCAGAATGACCACCAACTGGGAGCTCTTTGGCACTATTGCAGCAACGTGGGAAGATGCTGCCCTTGACAACATTGACGAGGAATACGATCGACTGGTTCAGCACCTCCATGTCTGTGCAAAGAATGCCGAGAGTGAGAAAACCACAAACAGATGCCTGTCTTCGGAAACTCTCGAGCTCATTCGTCAACGTGGTTTGGAGCGAGCCTCAGGCAACCACAAGCTAACGTCCAAGCTCACAAAGCTGTGCAGAGATGCGATAAAGGAAGACCTCAAAGAGAGAAGAGCAGCAGTGTTGGCCAGTGTAGCAGAAGCCGGGAAAAGTATTCGCAACGCTCACCTATCCTTCGCCAACTACAAGACCAGGAAGACTGCCCTCCGACGTCCCGATGGATCTATCACATCTTCCAGAAAGGCAATGGAGAGGATTATGCATGACTTCTACTCGGATCTCTTTGACAGCCATGTCCACCTGCCCACATACCAAATTCAGAAGGATGGATATGTCTTTCCCAACATCCTCCTTTCTGAAATCCGTGGCTATAGCAGGCAATAAAAGCGAACAGAAAGTGGGCGGGGCCAATGCCCAAAGGTCTTTTAGATGCTAAAAACGTTTGATTTGTTTGTTGTTGTTGTTCCTGGTTAAAGCTGGTTGTGCTCTGGGATAACTTCTGGAGACTTGGGGGGAACTTATGGGGTGCTTAGGGATCAAACTAGGATCTGTTTGATGTGTGCAAGACAATCATGCTACCCACTGTACTATCTCTCCCACCCTGATTTTATTTGGATTTAGTGAAAAAACACCTGGGAGGATTAAGCAAAGTCACTGATCAAGTCTGATTTCTATACTTAAACATTCCTGGGTGGACACAGAACTCTAGAGGAGCAAGAATAAAACTTTGGGGGAAGTTTCTGTGACCATTCAGGAGAGAGACAAGGTGGCTCACCAGAAGGTTTTCAAAGATCCTGTCAGAGTACAATCAAGTGACTGGTCCCCAAGCGGCAGTGTTGGTTTACTGCCCTTCTAAAGCGGCAGTGTGGGATGAGCACCCCCAAATGCGAGCTCATCTGCCCGCATCCCTGAAATATTTAAATACCTCAAATCACACTCTAAGCAAAAGACCTCTTGGAGGTTCCCAGAGGTTCAATTCCACTTAGTTTTCCTGCTTTTCATTTACCTCAACTGGTTCCAGCTGGAGTTAGAAACAGACGTGTCAACACAGCCCCTGCCCACGAAGGCTTCCCAGAGGCCAGGAAACAGGTCGTCAATTGTAATCTCCATAGAAAACCTGATTCTGTCAGAAGCTTTCCAAACCCCGCATGCCTGGGTCGAATCTGGAAGCAGGATCCTGCTGGCGGTAACAGGCTTCAGAGTGCCCCCAGCTTGGACTAAACTGCCACCAGAGAGATGGGGAGGCTCCCCAAACCTCTGAGCTCCTGGCGCGGTCTGTACCATGAGGCCATCCCAGAAAGAGGCTCGACCTTCCAGGAATCTGCCCAAGCTAGCTACTTTATGATTAACTACCTTTCTGATTTTATCAACTGCTGTTACTTTTCTGGCTCCCACCCAGATCCATCTGGGTAGTAACATGGACCCAGTGATCCTGGCATCTGGAAGCGTTTGTCTTAAAAGAGCCAATTCCCTCTTGATGTCAATTATCAGTTTAGTTTCTAGCCAACGGGCCAGATATTCTCTTCTATGGCCCAGCCCCACAGGACGCTGCCTGCTTGCTATGTGCGTGGCTTGACTCTGTGGATTACTGAGCTGGGTCATCACCTGCCCCTAGCATGTGGGGAAATGGACCCATGCCAGTACATTGACATCTCCTACAGGTGCATGCGCGCGCATACACACACACACACACACACACACACACGCACACACATGAACAGGGCTCTACTAGGAGATCACCAAAGACAGGAGGAACTAGTTGAGGAGCAGTTGGCTGCTCCCTGATCTTCTCAACTCTGCACTGCATGACTTGGAGCTAGGAGAGGTGGCATCAGCATGGATGGTCCTCAGCTGGGAAGTTTGATGTCGAAGAGGGGAGGCAGTGACAGAGCGTGGAGGACAACGTAGACAGAGCCAAAGTGGATGGATGCATGGTGCACCAACAAAATTGTGCTCTGTCCCCCCCACCCCCCATGCTCACAAACAGCCTTCATCTTTCTTCTTCTTTCTGGGCTTTGAATTTTCCATTTTTACTATAGAACAACAGGCTCTGGGTCCTTGAGTTTTCTAGCTGCTATGAAATTCCATCACACAAAGGGAGGGTCAGTCTCTGCACACGATCAAAATCATGCCAGGTCTAAATTGCTCCAAAAACTACTCAAGTGCAAGTGTACCTTTATGTACGTGTCTGGAGAGCTCAGATTAGACTATATATATGTATATATATATATAAAATATGAATGCATTGTACTATTTAAATTATTTCTTTTTGCCAAGTATGTATATTTTTAATTCATAAATATACATGCATTGGAGAAATATGACCAACTGCTTAGCATTTCTACAAGTGGATCAGACTCAAGTCCCATGACCCAGTTTTAAGAAAGATGTAGTGGAAATTTCCAGCAGAAAAATATTTTCTTGCAGCCACTTTGGAAACTGTGAACAGGCTCACAAGTGCATTGCCCACAGTAGCGAAGTCCCAACATGCCACCTGGAGAGTTCCATGTGAACTTCCATCCTCAGCCAGGGTCTTGGCTTGCACTGGGTGGAGGGGTGGGGTGGGGCGGGGCGGGGTGCGGGGGAGAGGGTGGGCAAAGCCAATCTCAGAATGTGCTCCTCTTCGCTTTCATGAGCCACTTCGCTAGCCTCCAAGGGCATGGCCGCTGTTGCTAGTGTCTCCGCCTCACCTCCTTGGCACTGATCTGGGGTTGGGGTGGAAGTCTTTGGTGGCCCCTTCTAAGGCAGGTGGACTCTGGGGCTTCTTCCCCCAAACCTGCCCTCCGTGACCACGGGCTGCTAGTCTGTCAACCCGCAGAGCTTTGCCTTCTGGGGAGGGGCATGGGGAACCCCAGGGCTGAGTCCAGCCTCTGCCGGAAGCAGCTCTCCATCCAGCCTGGCCTGGTGCTAACCCTGGAGGGGAGAGCAGACACCAACCCCTTTCCTCTACACGGACACAGAGGCATCCCCCCCTGCCCAAAAGGAGCGAGGCAGCGGGTGATACCCTGTGCCCGGCAGCCCTGACTCCTCTGGAGGGTGGGGCTGCATGTGGCGCCTGCCCATGGCAGCCAAACCCAAAAGCCAGGGCTGTAAAAGTCGGGGCCCAGGTGCCGAGAGGCGGGAACGAGGCCTCCCGGCCAATGTCATTAAGTTCTCCAGAACACTCTGTGCTCCCAAATAAATGTGTCTGCGCCGCGCGCGCGCCACAATATTCACACGGCTCATTACTGGGTTTAATTTTGCCCGTTGCTTATTGACTGTCTCTTCCCCACTTTATTGCCGGGGTGGAAGAGTTACTCATCCGTGCCCAGAACGCAAGCTCCCCAAAGTGGGATCTCTCCAGAAGCTTCTGGCCGGGCTCAGCCCCCGCAGGATACGCTGGGACCCAGATCTGCACAGCACTGCCAGGGGGGTCCCCAGGCAGCCCTTCCTCCCAGCCGCCTCTGAGGGGCTCCCATTCTCCTGAACATCACCCGGGCTGGGGGGTGGGGGGTGGGGGGCGGTGCTCCTGGGCTGCCTCGCGGGCAGATCGTGCTGACCACACAGAGCTGTCCAGCCTGGGTTCTGCAGAAGCAATGCCCACCGTCTGCCCCCGGCAGGATGCCAGGCCCCTGTACGCTGGGTCTGGGGAAACAACTCCTTTGCCCAGCTGCGGGGTAACTAGGTGAGGACCTTCATTCCCAAGACACCCCCCCAGAGGCAAAAATCCACCTCGCTCTGGAATGACAAATAATGGGCAAAGGTTTGCTTTATTTTTTGATTTGGAAGCACAGAGTAAGGTAAAGAAGCCTCGGCTTCTGATGGGCCTCGGCTCATCAGAGAATACCTCTCACCCTTTGGTGCTATTATTTTATTTTTTTAACCTATTTTAAAATAATAGAGTTAAAAGTAAACGGTACTTTTTAAAGAAAACCCATACTTAACTTGCACGTACATTTTCAAAAGCGAAGTTCAAGTCATAATCAGGTTGTAAAATCTCTTTTATAAAATCCCTTACCCCAAATTATGAAATTACCCGGTGTTTCCTGTAACCAGTGATAAAACACAAAGACACCAAACCAATAATTCATAACCTATTCCACCCCCTTTATGCCATCATGGTTAAATACCCACTGAAAACTGCATGAACTTCATCCTGTTGTGTATTCCTGTTCTTGAGACAGAATGGCCACTTGAGGAGCAGGGAAGAATAAAAAGAGAGAAGGAAGGAAGGAAGGGAGGGAGGAAGGAAGGAAGGGAGGGAGGGAGGGAGGGAGGGAGGAAGGAAGGAAGGAAGGAAGGAAGGAAGGAAGGAAGGAAGGAAGGAAGGAAGGAAGGAAGGAAGGGAGGAAGGGAGGGAGGGAGGGAGGAAAGGAGGGAGGAAGGGAGGAAAGAAGGAAGGGAGGGAGGGAGGGAGGGAAGGAGGGGATGAGGGAGGGAGGAAGGAGGAGAGGAAAGAAGGGAGGAAGGAAGGAGGGGAGGAAGGAGGAGAGGAAGGAAGGGAGGAAGGAAGGAAGGGAGGGAGGGAGGGAGGAAAGGAAGGAAGGGAAGAAGGAAGGAAGGAAGGAAGGAAGGAAGGAAGGGAGGAAGGGAGGGAGGAAAGGAAGGAAGGGAAGAAGGAAGGAAGGAAGGAAGGGAGGAAGGAAGGAAGGAAGGAAGGGAGGGAGGAAGGGAGGGAGGGAGGGAGGAAAGGAGGGAGGAAGGGAGGAAAGAAGGAAGGGAGGGAGGGAGGGAGGGAAGGAGGGGAGGAGGGAGGGAGGAAGGAGGAGAGGAAAGAAGGGAGGAAGGAAGGAGGGGAGGAAGGAGGAGAGGAAGGAAGGGAGGAAGGAAGGAAGGGAGGGAGGGAGGGAGGGAGGAAAGGAAGGAAGGGAAGAAGGAAGGAAGGAAGGAAGGAAGGGAGGAAGGGAGGGAGGGAGGAAAGGAAGGAAGGGAAGAAGGAAGGAAGGGAGGAAGGAAGGAAGGAAGGAAGGGAGGGAGGGAGGGAGGAAGGAAGGAAGGAAGGAAGGAAGGAAGGAAGGAAGGAAGGAAGGAAGGGAGGGAGGAAGGAAGGAAGGAAGGAAAGAGGGGAGGAAGGAGGAGAGGAAGGAAGGGAGGAAGGAAGGAGGGGAGGAAGGAGGAGAGAAAGGAAGGGAGGAAGGAAGGGAGGGAGGGAAGAAAGGAAGGGAGGAAGGAAGGAAGGAAGGAAGGAAGGAAGGAAGGAAGGAAGGAAGGAAGGAAGGAAGGAAGGAAGGAAGGAGGAGAGGAAGGAAGGAGGGGAGGGAGGGAGGGAGGGAGGAAGGAGGGGAGGAAGGAGGAGAGGAAGGAAGGGAGGAAGGAAGGGAGGGAGGGAGGGAGGGAGGGAGGGAGGGAGAGAAGGAGGGAGAAGGGAGAAACAGATTTAAGGAAGGTTGACAACATATAAAAATAAAATTCTAAAAATTGATTTAATAAGAAACTATGGAGATAGTACAGTGTGCAGGGTGCTGGTCTTGCAGGCACTTGACCTTGCTTCATTCCTTCATTCCTTCATTCCATATGGTCTCCCGAGCACCAAGAGTAATTCCTAAGTGCAGAGCCAGGTTTAACTCCTGAGTACCACTCACTTACATCCCCCAAATAAAACAAAGATTGATGTAATAAAAATAGGAATTTAGGTGTTAGAGTTGTGGCCTCGCTACAGAGCAGCCTGCCTGGCATGTGTGACTGGCTCCATGAGTTTGACCCCTAGTCTGCAAGAGAAAAGTAAAACATCCAAATACATGCATACAAATGTTCTTATTTCCCTACATATAGTCTACATTTTCATTTTTCTATAAGTTGATTCTTCTTCATAGTGCATGACCATGGCTAACCTTTGGAAAAACAGTTATATCTATAACAGAAAATATTCTATGGTTCTGACACACACATACACACACACACACATGCACACATACATACACACAATATAAGCTATTTTTCCTCTATTAATGAACATTCAGATTTCTTCTCTAGCGTCTTTTAAAATAGTGCTTTAATTTTGATATGATAGCATCATAAAGTGGAAAGTGGAATTGTTGGATCAAAAGATGGCATATTTTAATTTTAATAGATATTCTATGGTTACTTTTCTGAAAGGCTGAAGATGTTACATTCCCACTGGCAGCATATGAGGCTCTGAGGTCCTTGCATCACTGCCAGCCTGAATGTTATCACTGGTACATTGTATGGCCCTTATGGGTAAAGCACGGCATATAGTTTTTTACTTTAATTTGTACTTCTCCACTTCCCAGAGGTTGAATGTGCTCATTTAAGTTGATCATTCAGATTTCCTTGTCTGTGAATTGTCTGCTGATAATTTTGTGATGTTTTTTATTGCTCCTTTATTTTTTAAAATTTGTATACTTTCATATCTTATGCATTTTAACTCTCTCTCTACCAGATGTTGTAGATATTTTTCTCACTGTTTGCCCTATGGTAGACACAACTTCTCCTATATTTCAACTCTCTTTTCAGCATTTGTGATTCCCGCTTAGATCCTAGTGAGAAGGCATTGATTAATCTTCTCTGTATATTGGACATTCAGGTATCTCTATCTCTTAAGTGTATTTTAATAATGTGTGAGCCTCTCTTATTTCTATGAGGTGATTCAATGCATTAAAAAACTAATTTGTGTACTATTAATAGTAAATTTGGGGGCCAAAATAGAACCCAGTGGTAGAACACTTAACTTGCATGCATGAAACCATAAGCTTGATCCATGGTAACTCTCCCCAGTTATAAAAAGTTAAATTATTAAGTAATAAGCTTACATTTTTTTAAACCATTAATGTTTATTGCCTTATCAAGAGATGGAAAGACTTTTCCACCAAATCTCCCTCTGTCTTTACACCAATTACCTCGCTGGTGCTGGCAACTGAAGTTCTGAAAAACTACACATTTGATGGTTTGAGATGGTATCATACTATTATTCTTTAATCCATGCAATCTACTTATGTGATAGACAAATTATTGTCCGTTCACCTTTACACTCACATAATTCAGCTTTTTCAATGTGGTCTTTTTCCATCCATATCAGCAACATTGGTGACTGGTCCTCAGATATTAAAATCTAAGAAAACTATTTTGCATCTCTCTTGTCTCTTAAAATCTGTATATTAATTTCTGTACCAGTTTTGAATTAATTTGATATAGATTATCAAGTAGAACTAGTTCCCATTCTGCCAACTCTTTTTTAATTTTTTTATAAAAATTAATTGTTGCTTGCCCACCTAATTTATTCCAGGTATATTTTGGAAACATTTTATTCTTTACTCCTCCAGAAAACATCCTTTCCACACTTTGACTTGGATTGCTTTGAACTTTAATCCAATTTAGAGAGAATGTAGACATTCTGTCTCCTCATTCAATTATATTTATAGTTCTCTTTAATCAAAAGATATTTTTAAGCCCTATCACTATATTTTTTTACTTTCTTTAAGTAGAATCTGTGCTATCCACTCTTAAAAGTGTTTCTTGGGGGGCAGAGAGATAGTACAGAGTTTAAGGCACATGCCCTGCATGTAACTGACCCCAGTTTGATCCCTGGCACCACATGGTCACCTGAGTGCCACAGTGGCTCTGAAGGGTTGTGAACACTGCAAAGTGGCCTGGTTAATCCCTGGATTCAGAGGACAGAAGAAGCACCATTTCCTTGGTCCCTGGCATTGACCCAATTAACCAAATTGCCTGGAAAGGTCCCTGGGGCTTCCAAAGCACCACTGGGGGTGGGGGGTTGCTTTGAACAAACCCAAAGTTTTTACTGGATATTTATATACTTGATTTTTTTATTGATTGCTAATAGGTGAAAAAAAGGAAATTTTGTAAATTTATTAGGAGTATGATCATCATTAGCAACTATAATACTAGCATCTAAGCTATTAGTATTAATCAGTGATGTGATTTGATTAATGTTAAAATACTGAAGTTATTATCTATTTAAATAACACAGATAACTGATAATAGATTTTCAATAAAAGTAATCAAACTGCTGCTAATTCAAGCTGGGATTCATCCTGCATAGTTTTCTTAGATACCCTAGTCTTTTGTGACTTTTTAAAATTTTATGAACTTTGAATATTTTGTTATGAATAATGTTAGGATTTTTAAATAGAGAAAATTCTAATTGGAAAACAAAATTTGTGTAGGATTCCAGAGACTTCTGGTAATTGGACACTGTCACTTGGATAATTTACTGGTGACACTGAGAATGGAATTAGTGCTTGTGGTTGTTTCCCCAGACACATTTATTTTTCCTGAGGTGTTTTGGAGAAGGTGTGTACTAGCAACAAGCAACGTAGCTGGTTAGAGCCTGGCTTCCAGATTGAGTATCTTGGAGAAGAAGGTTGAGTCGATGGGTAAAAGAAGATTCTAGTTAATACACTCTTGCAGCTAGCCCTGAACTGAGGTTTTCATGGCCAGGACAACTGGTGTTTTATCTCTCTCTCTGAAATACCTGGGTGGGGCTGGAGCAATAGCACAGCAGGTAGGGCATTTGCCTTGCACGCGGCCAACCCGGGTTCAATTCCCAGCATCCCATATGGTCTCCTGAGCACCGCCAGGAGTGATTCCTGAGTGCATGAGCCAGAAGTGACCCCTGTGCAACTCCAGGTGTGACCCAAAAAGCAAAAAAAAAAAAAATTGAAATACCTGGGTGGGCTCTTTGGGGTTTTTTTTTTAGGAGTTTTGTTTTTTTGGGGGCCATACAGGTAGTAGTCAGGGATCATCCCCAGTAGTGCATGTGAAATTGTAAGTGGTACTTGGGAAACCATATGCAGTGCTCAGGCAGTGCTGGGAATATAGGGCTGGAGTTCAGAAATGTCTCTGTCGGACCCATTTTGCAGAAAAGGGACACATAACTGGTGGCAGACCACACAGATCTTACAGTAGGACTTGGCTGCAACCTCTCTGTAATTTCCTCTAAAGATAAGCTGTGGTGCCTGCCTAGTTATTTTAATTATGGTAAAATATATATTATACACAAGTTACCATTTAGCCATATATAATTGTGTAGTTTAGTAGTCTTAAGCACTTTGCTATGGAACCACCACCATCATCCAACTCTAGATCTTTTCACGGTTACAAACTGAAACTCTAGAGCCGTTATAATAAATGACCCTGCATGTCTGCTTCCCCTCCAACCTACCAACCATCATCCTAGGTTCTGTCTATGTGAATCTGACTACTCCAGGGACCTCACATAAGTGGAATCATGCAGTCCTTGTCCTTTGCAACTGGTTTATTTTACTTCGTGAATGTCTCAAGATTCATCTTTTAGCATGTGTGACATATGTGTGAATTATTTCTTTTGCAAAATAAATGCTATTTGGTTGTATGCATATGGCCACAGTTTGTATATACGTTGATTCTACCCCCCAAACACTGGCTATTTTCACCTCTTGGCTAATAAACTATCCTGGTTCATGGAATGACTGAACTGCTGCCTTGAAGCTGGCCTGGCCTCTCTTGGCTACACAGAGAGGATGTTAGGCTGTTAGGCGTGTGGAGAAGAGAGCATGAACTCTACTCAAGCCAGTGGAACCATGGTGAAGAATAAGAAACCACTTACTTCCGGGCTATTAACAAATCCCAAGTCTGAATTCCAGGAAGAGTAAAAGTAAAGCTTCTGCAATTCAGAGCTCTGGAGACAGATGGGTTAAAGTCAAGGGAGGTGAGTGGTGCCAAGATACCTAGTGCTAGAAAAGGATCTTGAGTTTGATTTGCATGGTAAGTGGGAATTGAACAGACTCAGAAAGAGAAGGCAGGACATTATGCCACAGGAAGCTGAATGAGCATACACAAAGTGGCTCTGATGACAGGATGGCTCAGAGGAGTTCATAGTTCTTGTTTATAGGAATAAGCATCATTGTTTATAGGAATTTGCAGGGGTAGCATCAACCGCTGAGGTCAAATATTACCTGGTCTTGGGGTTTAGTCGAAAAAACCATTTAGAGAAAACACATTTCTCCTCATCCCTTTAGAGAAATCAGAGTCGGTGTCTCTGGACAAGGAAGGAGGTAGTTCCAGTGAGGAAGCTGTTTGGAAAGCAAAACTGATGTAACTTGTAAGTCAGATGTGCCCAGAGGAGGTACAGAACAGACCCTGTGACTGGGCCACTAAATCTGTAACCAGAGAAAGACAGGGCCATAACTTTGGGAAGACAAAAGATGTGTCACTGCAAAAATATTGTCAAGTATTAACGGTGGATGGCAGGGTTTGTGCTTGACTCATATTCCCCATTTTTGTGGTAATGACTGCTCCATTATTCTAATAAATATCCAACTTGTTCATTTATTCTAATTTCACGGTTTGTGTAAAGTTAGCCCATACCTCTGACCCAAAAACATCAGGGATGACTCCGGGGACGAGCAGCTGAGCTAAGAGATTCTAGCTCAGTGCTCCTATTACAACCTGTGAAGAAGCTAAGGTTCCTTGCCAGGGGTCTGGAGCCCACAGAAGACTGGTTAGGACCGCTGAAGGCCATCCCCTAATGATGCAGAGAGAGGCCGCTTAAGGATAGAGCTTATTTATGGGAATAGAGCCAAAAGTCAGAGTAAGACAGTTTCCAACAGCCGACCAGGCCTGAGGGCACAGCCCTGATTGTATTCATTATCTGGGCAAATATAAGGGCTTACCAAGTTTTGTTATCAGCCTATGCCACTCAAGGTAGGTTTTCTATAATAGAAAGGGCCCTAATGAGATTTAATTTTCCATGTAGAAGCACTATTTGAAGTGTGTTATGAATGAAAGTATGCAGTCTATATCCCACAGAACAGGGATTACCTGCACAGTCGCATAAATTTCCTAGACAGATACACCAGCATCAGGACACTGATGAAGCATAAATGCAGATAAATTATGAAAATTATATATGGACACACACATTTTAGTGTTCATATTCTGAATGTGTGGGTTAAGTTCACCAAGTAATTCCCAAATTCACTTGCCTTTCTCTCTGACCCATTACTTCTACTCTCAATACACAGAAGAGGCAGAGAAAAGTGAATAGGATACTATTTTGAATAAGACCCCATGCCTGGGTCAATAAATATCCAACTTGTTGTTTTATTCTGCCTTTAAAACATCACCCTCTATAAAATTTTGGTAGGGGGCTGGAGAGATAGCACAGCGGGTGGGGCATTTGCCTTGCATGCGGCCGACCCGGGTTCGATTCCCAGCATCCCATATGGTCCCCCGAGCACACCACCAGGAGTAATTCCTGAGTGCAGAGCCAGGAGTAACCCCTGAGCATTGCCGGGTGTGACCCCCCCAAAAAAAAAGCAAAAAAAGATTGGTAGTATAAATTCTCTTCATACACATAAAGGTAATAAAGACATAAGATTGTTTATATTTGCAGGTGTCATAATTTTCTAGATGAAGATGTCTAAATAATCTACACTGAAGGACCTACAATTACAAAAAATAACCCCTAGAAATCAGAAGAGATTTTAACATGGTGACTAGAAAGCAATAAATAATGGTAAAATAGATTTTAATGTTGTATCTGTCATAGTATGAATAGCATCAACTATATATAAAACAATTTTAAACCGTGTAAGATCAATAAACAGAAAACTAAAATACATTACTAAGAAAAATGAAAATCCTCGTGAAACATGGATATATACCATGTTCATGAACCCATTCATGGTAAAATGTTTTAATCCCCCAATTTTGTAATAATCCCAATTAAAACCCTAGCATACATTTAAAATTAATGCTTAGACAAAGTTGTTTTAAAATTTATTTGTAAAAAGACAAAGGTAAAAGAGAGTTGAGGCAGTTATAAAAAGTCTTAAAGTTGTATGAAAGTCTTACAGCACCTGTTTTCAAGACTTATTATAAATTAATAGTCATGAAAATGACATTTATATAAACTAATAAAGCAGTCTGTTCAAATACAGATCCACACATACATGGTCAATTGATTCATGACAAAGCAACAAGTTGAAAGGAGATGGGAGATGAAACAAGGGAGATGAAACAATTGGATGTCGATCTACGTAAAATTAAAAAGTCACAATTCTAAAATAACTTGAAATTTATTGCATGCCTAAATGTAAAAGCTACTACATATATATATATATATATTTGCTTTTTGGGTCACACAAGGCGATTCACACGATTCACAGGGGTTACTCCTGGCTCTGCACTCAGGAATTACCCCTGGCCACATGGGATGCTGGGAATCGAACCGGAGTCGACCGTGTGCAAAGCAAATGCTCTACCTGCTGTGCTATTGCCCCAGCCCAAGAGCTACAATTTTTTAAAAAATGAGGCAAAAATACGAGATACCACCTCACACCACAGAGACTAGCACACATCCAAAAGAACAAAAGCAACCGCTGTTGGAGAGGATGTGGGGAGAAAGGGACCCTTCTACACTGCTGGTGGGAATGCCGACTGGTTTAGCCCTTCTGGAAAACAATATGGACGATTCTCAAAAAATTAGATATTGAGCTCCCATTTGACCCAGCAATACCACTGCTGGGAATATATCCCAGAGAGGCAAAAAAGTATAATCGAAACAACATCTGCACATGTATGTTCATTGCAGCACTGTTTACAATAGCCAGAATCTGGAAAAAACCCAAATGCCCTAGAACGGATGACTGGTTGAGGAAACTTTGGTACATGTATACAATGGAATACTATGCAGCTGTCAGAAAAAAGGAGGTCATGAATTTTGTATTTAAGTGGATCGGCATGAAAAGTTTCATGCTGAGTGAAATGAGTCAGAAAGAGAGAGACAGACATAGAAAGATTGCACTCATCTATGGTATATAGAATAACAGAGTGGGAGACTAACACCCAAGAATTGTAGAAATAAGTACCAGGAGGTTGACTCCATGGCTTGGAGGCTAGCCTCACGTTCTGGGGAAAGGTCAACTCAGAGAAGCGATCACCAACTATAATGTAGTCGAAGGCCATGTGGGGGAAGGGAGTTGCGGGCTGAATGAGGGCTAGAGACTGAGCACAGTGGCCACTCAACACCTTTATTGCAAACCACAACAGCTAATTAGAGAGAGAGAACAGAAGGGAATGCCCTGCCACAGTGGCAGGGTGGGGTGGGAGGATTGGGGAGGGTGGGAGGGATGCTGGGTTTACTGGTGGTGGAGAATGGGCACTGGTGAAGGGATGGGTTCCCGAACTTTGTATGAGGAAGCATAAGCACAAAAGTGTATAAATCTGTAAATGTGCCCTCACGGTGATTCACTAATTAAAAATAAATAAATAAATTTATAAAAAATGGGGCAAAATTAAAAAATGACTGTGACCCTCAATTAGAAAAATACGGATTAAAAAGTACATATTAAAAATTATTTTTAAAAAATCATCAAAATTTAAACTTCTGCCCTTCAAAACACACTATTAAGAAAAAGAAAAGCAAGTCACAAATGCAGAAAATATTCCTAATATACAATAAAGGGGGCTGGAGCGATAGCACAGCGGTTGGGCTTTCGCCTTTCACAAGGCCGACCCGAGTTCAATTCCTCCGCCTCTCTCGGAGAGCCCGGCAAGCTACCGAGAGTATCGAGCCCGCACGGCAGAACCTGGCAAACTACCTGTGCGTATTAGATATGCCAAAAACAGTAACAATAAGTCTCTCAATGAGAGACGTTACTGGTGCCCGCTCGAACAAATCGATGAGCAATGGGATGACAGTGACAGTATACACAAGCCTTGGATCCAATATCGATAGTAACCGAAACCAAAAACAATTAGCATTGGGTGAATGGACAAACTGTTGTTCATTCATCTGGTAAACAGCCATTCAATTGATAAATATGTATGAATTTCTGATATGTCCAATCATATGAAACAGCTTTAACATCATATATTTAACGAGACAGGAAGCTATCTACAGGTGTATTTAGTAATTCTGTTGTGGGTGACAGATGTAGTTTACGAGGAGAAGAAAGTTTTCCTGCAGCTTGTCAGGCAAGGGAACACTGTTCAAACATAGTGCCAAGTCCTGTTTTAATTTTTGTCTTTTTAATTCTATGTTAAACAACATGCATTAAATTTCCACACCAAGAAAAAAAATTTTTTATTGGTTTTTGGGGCCACACTCAGCTGTGTTTAGGGCTTACTTACTTCTGACTCTGAGTTGGGATCATTCTTGGAAAGCATGAGGGACCATAAGAATTTCTGGGGTTCAAAGCCAGGACAGCCACACACAAAACAAGTGCCCCTAGCTACTATAGTATTGCTCTGGTCCTGGACTTTTATTTTTATTATTTATTTATTTATTTTGCTTTTTGGGTCACACCCAGCAATGCACAGGGGTTACTCCTGGCTCTGCACTCAGGAATTACTCCTGGCAGTGCTCAGGGGACCATATGGGATGCTGAGAATTGAACCCAGGTCGGCCGAGTACAAGACAAACAAACTACCCTCTGTGCTAACACCCCAACCCCAGTCCAGGACTTTCTAAAAAAAATTAAACAAAACAAACAAACAAAACTTCCCTAGGACCAGGAGATAGTACAGCCACTAATATAAAGTATCACCACTAATCTAAGTAGCATTATCTTGACTACTATCGGAATATACTAAGTAGAAAATTGCTGAAATATTTCAATTAAAATTAAGAGCAATATAGATGTATTCACTGCAATTACTATTATTATGTACTTGAATGTTTTAACTTTATGTTATTCAATCAAAGTTCTGCACTGGTGTCCAATACAGAAGACACTAGATACAAGATCACAAACACTAGATTTATTGAGCAATAAAAATGTGACCAGTTGAATGAGAACTATTTTTTAAATTTTGTTTATTTTAAATACAAATTGATGGACATGTCTACCATCTAGATAGATCATATCTAGAAAATATAAAATAATAACTTAAAAATATCCGTGTTCTTTCTTGACTATCTCTATTTCCTGTCTCTCACCCATCATATTTTTTCAAATAAAATTCTTTTACTTCACAAAAAAGCTTAAAATAATTTTTACCACCATTCAGTAAAATTACATAAATTTCTCCTGCTGAGTTTAAACCTGCAAAAACCCAATATTTTAGTAAGAAAATTAACTACAAGTTATAAGATAACATAACTATAAACTATGTAAACATCTATAGTTATTTAAGCACTTGAAATAGAATTAAGCAAAAATCACTCCTATATAATACAATGAAAATAACAAAATACAGATGAATTTAAAAGAAAAGCATAGCATATATATGACAAAATTTTAAATTGTACTAATATGTTCAAAGCAAAATGACCCATCAAGAAAAATGTATCATGTTCTTGGATGAAAATATATGTTATCACAATATATATGTATATATATTCACATACACCCATTTCTCCAAAATGATTCTACAAATTTAATACTACCTAGAATTTCAAGAAGTATGAATGATTATCGGCATCAAGGTAAAAGAATATGTCTAAATTTGCTTTAAAAATGTAAGCCAAAGGGGGCTGGAGGAATAGCACAGTGGGTAGGACGTTTGCCTTGCATGCGGCCGACCCAGGTTCGAATCCCAGCATCCCATATGGTCCCCTGAGCACCACCAGGGGTGATTCCTGAGTGCAGAACCAGGAGTAACCCCTGTGCATCGCCAGGTGTGACCCAAAAAGCAAAAAAAAAAAATGTAAGCCAAAAATGAATGGAGACTTACTTTATGCATTACAGAATCTTCTCCAAAGAATGATAATAAAAATCAACATGATATTGGCATGTAAACAGGAAACAAAAATCAGCTAAGAATCTAAATCGTGATTTCAGTTCTTGTGAAAATCTTTTGTCCCATAACCATCGATCAGTAGGTGTAAGGGACAAAGAAAATATAAAACCCATGTCAGAAAATCATGTTAGGACCCCTCATATATAGAGGGGTCAATGCAGATTCCTAAATAAGAATGGAAACCCATTTATTTCTTTTACTCATAGTTCTGGTTTACTAAAATAAATAAAACGTTCTTGTCATTTTTCATTAAAAAATACCATAAAAGTATACCTGGCCCTATATAAATTTAAAAAATGTTTAGCAAAATGCAAGACAACATACAAAATAAAATATCACTGTATCACTGTCATCCAGTTGTTCATCAATTTACACGAGCGGGTACCAGTTATGTCTCCATTTGTCCCAGCCCTGAGATTTTAGCAACTGCTCCTTACTCATCTTTCCCAATGATTGGAGGCTCTTTTCAGGGTCAGGGGAATGAGACCTGTTATTGTTACTGTTTTTGGCATATCAAATACATCATGGGGACCTTGCCAGACTCTGCCATGTGGGATATTCCTAATAAGCAATAGAAAATAAATTATATAGCATCTGCCCCTAGCAGTCAGGCTTGGATGGTGGTGGGGAAATTAGAAATAATGGTGGTGGGAAGGTGTAACATAAAATAAAATATATAAAAATAATATTTCTCATAAGGTTAATTCTCTGTACTACATACCAAAAAATCACGAAATATAATTAGGATACAATAAGCACGTTAACATGGAAATAATGCAAAGGAACCATTAAATGCATGCAGGTAGAACAGTAGAACAAAACCCATGTGGATGGTGCCCAGGAATATGGTGCCCAGAAATTCCACTGTGGAATTCCTCTCTTCTACCATGTCTTCCCTTCATTTCCAGTGCCAATTTCAGGGTTCCCAGGAAACATCTCAGGGAACCACCCCCACTGCTTACCACCATGACAAAATATCCGGTTTAAAAAAAAAATTCTATTTCAAACTAATAATGATAATAATAATAATAATAAATCCCAAGCATAATGAAAGACTAAGCACTTCTTGCTACTCCAGTCATCTGCCTAGACACACCTGTCCCACCAGCTGTTCCTAATCCTGTAGGTGTGGAGAGAAGGAAGGGGAGTGGGTTAACAGGGTCTGACACACAACACCACAGCTAGATTCCTTCAAAATCCACCATTGACCCTGTGTCATCAGAGCTTAGAAATAGGAACTTCAAAAGGGCCAGAGTCAGCCTCCTCGGCCTTGCCCACATCCCTTCCCTTTCTCATCCTCCCTGACAGATGAAGTTCACGTGTTTTGACCAGCAGCTTCACGGAGAGGGTGCTCACTCACTCCACCAAAACTATCTTTTAGTCCTGGGACTGGAAGGAACTCAAGGTTCTCCTTCTGAACCCCAACCACTTTCCTCTGAGTTCTGTGCAAGAGGCTATAGAGATAGTACAGTGGCAAGATATATACTTTGCAAATGACCGACCCGGGTTCGATAACCAGCATCTCAGATGATTTCCCCGAGTACCATAAGGAGTAATTCTTGAGTATGGATCCAGGAGTAAATCCTAAGCATCACTGAGTATTCCCCTTGCCCACCTCTCTCCCAAAATAGGTTACTTCATTCTGGTCAGGTCTCTAAATAAGTCTGACCAGTAGGGAAGACCGCAGGCACAAAGATAAGGCCTCATAGCTCCTCACGGGGTGAGGGAAGGGCCCCTTACTCTCTGCACCCCTCACTCTCACAAGAGACTTTTCACCTTGCCAAGCCTCAACACCTACCTGAGACACAATAGAAAAATCAACTTCTCAGGAGGTATACTTTATCAGAACCTTTGGGCAGTGGTCACAGTCTCAGAATTTTATAATGTTTTCAGGCAATTCTGCTTATCAGCTGACTTCTGGAAGCCTGGGTTCAAAGGGGTTCCAAGCCGGGCAATGTCAGAGAGTTCCCCAAACACCCTCTGATCAAAGACCACCCTGCCTTTTCCCTCCAAGGAGATGAGATGACTAAGGCCTTCCACAGTTCTTACGAGTTGATGCAGGAGGCTCTCTGGAGTTAGATGCAGTTCACAACCACCCGTCAACCCGTGCATTTTTACTGTGCCACTGATGGGATGTTATTTGGGGGATACAACATATGCAGAAAAGCAATTTTCTCTATTTGTCCGTAACTCCACTGAATCCTGCCGGCAACCTCAATGCTTGAGACAGGAGTTTTAATTTCAGGTTAAAACTCACCTCTTTTAGGAATTCTTCTTGCTGTCTCTTCCTGAAATTCAGGATGGAGTGAGACAATTTCTAGAGGTTCTGAGTCAACCTTCATCTCATTTCTTGAGTTGGGCCTGGTCTCGTTCTTTTCTTGGTTGACCCACTTAATCCACTCACCTGTCAGCTGAGGCTATTCACATTTTCCAACTTTGACCCCGAGCCAACGCCATGTTGGGACAATTGCCTACCATCCACTGTCTGGACGTGAGACCCCCAGGTAGCCAGTTCATTCTGCCTATCATCTAGGCCCTGCTCAGGAATCTGAAAACTGGACGGTTGCTCGTGTCCTTAGGGAATGGGAGGGAGCTTGGAGGCTGCACCTGCTGAAATCAGGCCTGCTCCACAGGGGCTGCCCCACACTGCAAGGGTCACTCTGGGCCTTCTCCCAATCTAATCTTCCAGAAGATTCTGTCAGCGGTGACTTTAATGAGAAGGGCTGGTGTTCTGTGCCTTCCTTAGCCAGTGGAGTGTGAGTGAAAACTGGAACCTGGTCAGTCAACAAATTTCTTCCACCTTTATTTTGGGGTCCAAACATTGGACCTTTGAAATGCAAAAGAGGTAGATGAGAGATTGATGAGAGATAATAGATACTAGATCAATGATAGATGATAGATCTGTCTGTGTTTGCCTTTGAATTCCTGCCCTCGTTGGGATGAGGAGCTATCCGAGTTTTGGTTAGTGTTACAGGCCCATGAAAAATGGGAATGAAAGAGATTGTTGGGAGTAATGGTGGATAAACATATCATCCAGCCACAGTGATTTCACAGCAGTTCCCAAGGCCTTGGGGCTTCGGATGAGCAGGTGGCAGATTCTGCACCGTGAGGTGGGGTTCTTGTCGGGGAGAACTAGGGCTCTGGGTCTGGGTCATGATTTTAGTGGGGTCAGCCTCTGTTCTGCACTCTCCATCATCCCCCAGATACAGGACCCGCTGATTTATCTACGTGCCCTCCAAACACCCAAGAGAGAACACTGCCTCTTTCCCCTTTGGAGCATTCTGGAAGAATCCAGAGGAGGATAGCCTCCCTGCATCTTAGGGGGCCACTCCCTGAGAGCACGGGATGCTGAGTAGGACAAGGCTTGAGTAGAATCTGAGCAGATGCCTCATGGGTCAGTCAACTTGCCGCCACACACATCTCCAGCTTCCCCATTTTAGAAGACTGAGAGTCCTCGTAGCAGGCTGTGCCATCCTGGCCCATGTGAGTGACAGCTCTGCTCTGATGGGTGATGAACTCTGCACTGGAAGCTGCTCACTTCCGGCTCTGCCACGCACCCCCCTCCCCACCTGCCCCCAGTGCCTCTACCAGCTAAGAGCACACGTGGTTCCAATCTCACGTTGCTGGCTGTAATTTCCTAGGGCTTATTAATTATTATCATTATCATTAATTCTGTGTGTGCACATGCAGGAGGGTCTTGGCGTGCCCAATTCAGTTACCACAACAAAGATCATACCTGTGGGGTAAGGTCCCCAAATCTGCCATGCTAGGTTGGGCAGTGGCTTCTGGGCCCTAATTGTGAGAGTGCTGAGGCCACCTCCCACACTGCAGATGTCTGCACCAGATGCCTGGCCCTGTTGGTCTGGGATGGTCACTAGCTGCCAGGGCTCCCAGGGTCTTGGTGCAGGACTGTGGTTTTTCTGAAACCACATTTGCTCTCCCCCAGCCCTGCTACAGAGCCAGACACCAGGCAGGCAGAGTTTAGGACTGAATATATCACAGACACTCCAAGAACTGAAGCTGGGAGCTCCCTGGGATTCTGTGGTCCATGCCCGTCAGTTTCTGGAAGAAAAGATTAAGAATCAGAGAAGATTCAGAGCTAGTTTGTGGTCACCAAGTCAATGAATTTGGCCTAACCAATGGATAAGTGAATAGATTAAATGTATGAACAAGGCATGAAACTCATAATCTCAAGACATCTACTTCTTTGTTTTATCACTGATAAAATGAAAAAAAATCAGTAAAGAAAGATGTTATCATAATCCCACCAATTGTCTGCACTTGGGTTGTGGATGTAAATCAAATGTTAACCTCTGTAAATCAATGACCAAGTGGCAATGCAACTTAATAACTTGCTTTCGCCATAGCCTATAAGGGTTATGCTCAGCAACGCATGCTAAAAAGACAGAATTCAAAATAAAGGACAATGAAATGAGTGTGAGCTGTGGAATCAGAAAGATCCTGTACATGAGAACAGAGGAAGACGCCTTTGAAAGTATGAGGAGGAACGTTTGAACAGATGAATGACTAAAAGGGGCATTTTTATGCACCTAATTAAGAGATGGCTAAGAAGTGAAGGAGGCAAATATTTCACTTACACTTTTTTTTGGTAGGTGGTTTATCTAGATTGTCCAAGGGTGTGTATGTGATGTGAACTTGAAGATTCATTTCTCATTATCTGCTTAGAAGACAACTTAGCAATTTTCTGTCAAGGAGCCAATTTTTTTTTTTGACTCATCCCACACTTACAAATATTTCATGAAGTCAAGGAGGAAACCTCAATTGAAATTAAAAAGTGTAAAATTGAGAGAAAATCAAAACAAGTGCATTAAATAATGTGGCATGCAGCTAAAGTTGAGAGAAAAATTTAGAGCAATAAGCAATCACATTAGTAAAGAAGTAAAGTCCCAAATCATTAATCAAAGTCACTACATCCAGAAAATAGAAAAAGAATAATAAAGTAGGGGCCAGATTGATAGTTTAGTGGGCAGGGTGTACTTGCACATGACTAACCTGGATTCGGTCTCCGGCATCCCATATGGTCCCCTGAGCACTGTCAGGAGTGATTCCTAAGTGTAGAGCCAGGACTAACTCCTGAGCATTGCCGCTGTGACCCAAAAAGTGAAGAAGAAAGAAGAATAAGAATAAGAACAAGAATAAGAATAAGAATAAGAAGGAGAAGGAGAAGGAGAAGGAAGAGGAGGAGGAGGAGGAGGAAGAGGAGGAAGAAGAGAAGGAGAAAGAAGAAGAAGAAGAAGAAGTAAAAGAAAGTAAATTCAAAGCAAACAAAAAGAGAAAATACAAAGATCAGAGCAGAAATAAATAAAATGAAATAAAATGAAACACATAAGAGTTGAAAATAAATAAACCACAACTCTGACCCTTTAAAATAAATGTTTTAATCATAACCCTTTCAAAACAAATCAGTATAAAATAATACATAAATCATTCTCTATGTCAGAAATAAAATGGAACATTATAACAGTTTCTTCAGTCACTAAAATTGTGAGAATGGGATATAGTGGTCAAGTTTAAATTTATAAATTTAACAATTTTGAGTAAGTGTACAGATTCAATAATAACTGAAAACTACCAGTCAAGATGAGACAGATAACCAAGTTAAAGGGAATTTGTCCTTACAAATCTCCTAAGTGGTGATATGGCTGGTTTCACTGCAAAGAGCTACCAAATATTTGAAGAGAGCTTTACACAATCTTTTCAAGAAAGTGACAGAGGAAGAAATGTTTTCTCACTTAGTTTATGAGGCTGGATGCAAACACCATAGAGAAAGTATAAAACATGACAATTTCAAATGTTTATCTATTATGCTTTAGATTTTTTAATCTTTGAAATTTATTATCAAATCATTACAGAAAGTAAAGGAATGATAGAGCATGAACAGTTATCAAAAATACAATTTGATTTATAACACTGTAGCACTGTCCTCCCATTGTTCATCGATTTGTTCGAGCGGGCACCAGTAATGTCTCATTGTGAGACTTGTTGTTACTGTTTTTGGCATATCGAATATGCCCCGGGTAGCTTGCCAGGCTCTGTCGTGCAGGCGGGATACTCTCAGTAGCTTGCCGGGCTCTTCGAGAGGGACAACGGAGGAATTGAACCCGGGTCGATTTGATTTATAATTATTTTAAAAACAATATTTAGATGTAAAATCAGGAGCACAAAAATGTGATGCCAGAAAGTAAACTAAGACACAAGGCACACAAATCCCAGTCCATATAATAAACATTTCAAGTGGGAAAACTATAGACCTCAAAGATCATTACTCTATAACTTAATTCATATAACATTCTAGAAAAGGCAAAATAATAGAAATAGGAAAGCAAGCTGATTTCCAGCACTGAGGGATAAGAATGGATTTGACTTTAATGAAATGCAAGCGAGCCCTACAGGTAGGAGAAAAGGTGGATGATGACTGGGAGGTAAATATCTACATCACTACATACAAGTACCAAAACTGAAGTTTGCTCTGACTTTAGTAGGTTATAAAGTTAAATTATAATTCACTAAAGCAAATAAACAATTTAAATAAAACAAAAACAAATAAAACAATGTTTTAGATTCCGTAGACATTGACACCAAGATGGTCAGAGGGAGATACAACTTAAATTTGGTAAGGATTTTTTTTAATATAGTTTATGTATTTTGGTCTTTTGGGCCACATCTGGCAGTGCTCAGGGCCTATTCCTGGCTCTTTGTTCAGCTTGGGACTCTGTGTGGTGCTATCAGCCACAGACAAGGCAAGTATCCTGCCTGCTGTGCTATAGCTCTGCCCCCACTATGCAAGATTTTTGTTTTGTTTTGTTTTGTTTTGGAGCATTACCTGGCCAATGCTCAGGGATCATTCATGGTTCTACACTCAGGAATTTCTCTTGGTAGTGCTCGGTGGACCATATGCTGTGGATCGAACCCAGGTCAGCCACATGCAGGGCAAACACACTCCCTGCTGTACTATTGCTGAATCACTCTGTCACCCTCCCTTTCACCCACCCCTAGGATGCAAGGATTTTAATGGGCAGGAAGGAGAAAGTTGTGGAGTCACATTGGGCTTTATAGGCTAAAGTTGGGTATGTCCAAATTGAGGTATCCGGTAATTACCTGGTTAATGAGTGACTGTACAAGTGAACACAGGGACTAGACAGCATGGATCCCTGTCAGCTGGGAGCTGCCCTGGAGTCCTAGAACACATTTTTTCCAACTGAACACAGATGAAGTCAGCCAGCGGCATATCAGAAGACTGTGATGTAGTATGACAGAAGCACACCCACTCCTGTCTTGTTTGCGCAAGACTGAAAGGAAATCACGCTGCATGTCTCCTCTCCCTGTAAACTCGAGTGACCAATGCTTCTTTGCTGCTTTGTAGTTTCATTTCTTTTCTGTCCTCCTCCTTATGCAGGCTAAGATAGCCTTTCATGAAGTTACCCTCCTTCCTGATAGCACCGAAGCAAGCCCTTGCTGTCCCCTAGACATCAATGTCACAGTCTCCACTCTGCAAGATGACCCTGCGGACACCTTGTTCCTGAGCTGAACATAACCTTCCACGGTGCAGAAGGTCCTCTGGACACAAGGTTGCTCCTGCAGGTCTTTGGTTGTTGATCCAGTGAGTGGAAGCAATAAAGCCTGTTGGACTCCATGCAACCTTTTGTTTCTCAGCCTGCAAAAACACCCTCATGTAGACCGTCCCTGTTTCTCTCCAGTGTAAATCTCAGTAATGTGAGGCCTTTAGGGGATCAGCAAGGAATCCAGGTTCATCCCGGTGACCCCTCCAGCCTTTCGGTTACAGTTGTTACTCACATCAGAATTCATGGGGGAAGCAAATAAAGACTTGACTTTATTACTATTTAGCATAAAGACTAGTTCTTGCTCCTTTCTCCACCTGAATTTGACTCTGGAGAGAGTTTCCTATAATAACAAATAGAAGGATATGGGAGGAGGAAGATGGTGAGGAGAAATTTCAAACTTCAAGACCCAAACTCTATATCAACCTGGTGCTCAGAAATGCATGAAAGTCCCACACACGTGTGTCCCTAGCCCAGGGGTTCCAGCCACTATTTAGTTTTGCTGTGTCTTATCTTGCTGATTGCAGTAGTCTCCAGTTCTGTTACTTTCTGTGATGAAGGTGCTGACCGTTTCTCACCCACCTGTCACCCACAAGTGACACCCCTCTAGAGAGGTTGATCTGGGTATTCTCTATAACTGCAATCTAGGTTTTTTGGCACAATAATCTCTGAAGTAAAATATCACCCATTCCAAACATCTGTGAGGATTAGAAGCAGTCATGGAAGCCCAACCCAGACACCGAGGCACCTCAGGGAACTTCTCCAGCTCCAGAGGCCCCTTTTGACAAACCCAAGGTGACTGTCCAGGTAGTCTGGGCTGGCAGAACCTGCTCATCATCAGTGCTGTGCTGCAGCCAGCACTCTCAGGAGCCAAGTAACCTGAATCACGGTGGGAACCCCAGAATGGGATATTCCCGAGTCCACACCCTAGTGTATAACTTGATGGTGCTCATCGGGTATTGCTGACAATGGTGTCAAGAAGAATCCACTGAAGGCTCATACTTCAGATGCAATTAACCCAAGTCCAGGAAGTGAAGTTTTCTTGATATGATCTGGTGCTAGAGCTGCTGCATTAAGGCAGACAGCCTTCATTCCATGCTTTGTGAATCTCACATGGTTAAAGGTGCCCCAGGGCTTGCAGACTATCCCAGGGAGATAAGCAGTTGGTGCAGGAGGTCATGCAACTGTGTGTACCCACCATCCTCTAGCACAGGAGTCCGGGCTCCAAAATCCCTCAGTGTCTCTCTAAACACTATAGAACTATTGGAGGGAACAACAGCAAATATAACTTTAGACATAGTTCCTTGAATCTCTTAAAAGTATAAATTATTCTCTTTTCAAATGTGTTTTAATAGATATAAAACTTATACTCCTTCTGCACTATCAGCTGTTTTGAGAATGACTAATCGGCTATGGGAAGTTCAGAAAGCAAACTAAAGTTTCAGTCTTTTGCTGGTGGCTGCAAGAACTGAATAAAGTGGAACTGGCCAGACAGAAGTCACATATTTCTAAGGTCAGACGTATGTGGTCCACATCTGGAGCAATGGTCTCACTCTCCGTGCCTGCTGGAAGCAACTAAAAGCCCTATGCAGAGACACAAATCTCATTGTTTTGACATGAGAACACACGATGAGGGATTTTTAAATCCACACACTTTCTTGTGCTGCCAAGACTAAAGACCTCTAGTCAAGATACTGGGAATAAGACATCAATTAAGCAAAACTTTATTGAGCATCTATAATATGTGTATATAGTACACCATACAGACGTGATGCTGGTTTGTTTTCCCTGGTATAGAACCCTAAGTCCATTTTCTCTGTGGCTGTTAATGATATCAGAAAACGAGACAAAGCCATTTTGAAAACCATCTAGGCACTTACTTCCTCGGGATGGAGCTGAACCTTAGCATCCTATTTTTTTTTCAAGCCAGACTGCAGCATGCCATACAACCTGCAGCAGCGGCGAGTAAATCTGGGAGCGACAAGGGAGGATCAGTGACAGGGAGAGATATGAGCAGCCCGATTGTACATTAAAGAAATCTCCAGCAATTCCGCGATATTGACAAAGGTACATGCTGATAGCCAAAGAGCATGTAAGGATTTTAATACTGCATTTCCAGTTATGACTAGAGAAGCATAATTAGGTACTAAATTACAATGTTAATATTCACTTGAACAAATAAGTACTTGTAGTCATAGCATTGGGGCTCGGGGAGGGCAGCAGGGAAGTTGATTAAATGGACAGAGGTTTTTTTTTTTTTTTTTTTTTTTTTGCATGAGTTTGCCCTGGGTTTGGTGAGTTAGGCTCTCTGCAAAGACTTTAGAGGTCAAGATGTAGACTGTGAACGGTGTCATTTCTCCTTTTTTTTGTAGCTTCAGAATTCAGAACGAGGCGAGTGAACATGCAAGTCATCGCAAATCACAGCGCATCCCAGGCGCTAAGAAGCAATGGAGGAAGAGGTCCAGGGGAAAAGGCGCCATCAGGAGCATCCAAGATGGCAGGTGAGTTGTGGGAGGAGTCCTCAGCTTGGTGAGCAATTTCCAAACAAAAGCGGAAGGAAAGGGTCTGGCCGAGGTCTCCTGTTATTATGGACTTATCTAATTTATACCTCCATTTCATCCGAAAAGAGTCAGAGGTGGGCCTTACCTGTCATCTGCAAGAAAATTAAAGTCATTTCCGAAAAGGGGCAAAAGCAAATTGAAGTAATGAGGGAGAGGGCAGGGCAGGGAAGCTAAGAGGGGGAAAAAGCAGAGAGAGAGAGAGAGAGACACACACACACACACACACACGCAATGCAAACACAGCCACACACTTGAACTCCTCTTTGACGCCCACACCTTAAACAGAATGTGGGCCTTTTGTCCACTTCCCTAGGAATTCTAACCTCCCTGCACAAGCCTATGGGCTTCCTACAAAAAGCAAGATTCCGTATAGAGCAGCACTGGTTAGCTGCCAGGGCCATCTCCCCTATGTAACAAAAGCTATAACTGGCTGTGGGGAAAAAAAGAGAGAAAAAAAAAACCCTCCTCAGCTCCCCCAAACCCCAAAACACATAAGCTCAGCATTTTAACTGGCTGGGGTAAGAGCCATTATTTTCATTAATGGAGCTCATTTTTATTTTATTGGGCTTTTTTACTATCAGATTAAAAGCATGTTTTTATTGTAGTTTTTTTTTTCTAATGCAATCTTGGATGATGTGCTCAGAATGAATGGAATAGTTATTGTTTTAATTATTTTTTCATTTTGCGCTTTTATTTCATTTGTTCCTTTTATTTACTACTCTAAAGTTTGCCATAATAGCATGGACTCAGGGCGCTCCGCGGCCTCTCGTCAGCACCCCTGCAGCGGTGTACATTTGCTAAAGGCCAAGGAACAAGAAAGGCCCCAGCACAGTGAGGCTTTCCGAGCCAGACCAGACCTGCTCCGGCTGCCTGGCCGCCCATCCAAGGCAGGGTCCAGATAAGAGAAGCCTAGAAGTTCCAGAAGCACCACCTGTCTTTGCAGTCACATCTGCTCCCACTTGGAACCACTCACCAGGTAAAGAAAAGGTCAGAAGGAAGCGTCAACCAGCGAGAATGAAGGTGTACAAGACACTTCCTCTACAAAGCATTGCCTCTAAGACCTGGGGTTCCTCAGTGACACTATTTCCTGGGCTGAAGGGTATGAATTGATGAAAAAGCTACAGTCAGGGCCCAGCATGTTATCATTTCTCAGCAACCCAGGGATTGGGGCACCATAAGGCTCTACATACCTCCATCTTTGGGGCAGTCTTTGTTTTGTTTTGCTTTGGGATATACCAAGAGACTCTTCCTGGATAGGTGCTGGGAGTCAAGCTCAAGGGTGCAGGGGGACCATGCAGGGTTGAGGGTCAATTCTGCATCTGATGCATAAAAGTGTGTGCTTCAGCCCTTTGAGATAATCTCCCTGGCCCCAAACCTGCTTTTTTCATTTTGTTTGTTTGTTTGCTTGCTTGCTTTCCTAGTGCTGGGAATTGAACCCAGGGCCATATACACTCAAGGCAAGTGTTCTACAACACAACTGACCTATGTTCCTGGTCACAGATACCTTGTATAGTGCTAAAAATGGAGCTGATGAGCTTGCTTGTAGGGACAAACTAAAACTATTGGATACAAGCCAGGCTATTATGACCTGATGTGGGCTCCTGTGCTTCACAGATATGAAAGAATCGCCCCGTCTGGTGATCAGCTTCCCACAGCACGGAAGAGAGCATCTCCCTGACAAAGGGTGAAACAAGGGCTTGGTTTGCTGGGATGCTTCTCTTTCCCATGATCTCCACCAACTACCTTTGCTGGTTCACTTTTCCTGCCCGCTGACTCACTTTTGGGACTAAGCCAGGGTGCTTCCCAAAGTGTGTGCTATGTTTCTAATCAGTTTGTACGATGAATTTCCATCAAGCAAAGACATCACATCAGCTCAGAATTCCCCTCAGCCTGTCACAAGCAGACACAATCTCCTTGCAGCTTCTATTAGGCACCAAGCTACGAGCCTTCCTGGCCTCCAGATGCCTCTGTTGTCCCTATCTCCCTTCGGCCACAGGAGCCGCCCCAGAAGGAGCCAGAAGGAGAAAAATCCCAGGCGCAGGGATAAGATTAAAGGAAGCCCAAGAATAGTGCTCAGCAGAGAGCAAACCCCCAAGAGGCACTATCCACAATCATCTCATAATTGACTTTATAGAATCTTGAATTTTTTTAAATTATTTTTTATTAATGAATCATCGTGAGGGTACAGATACAGATTTACATATTTCTGTGCTTGTGTTTCAGTCATACACTGCTTGAGTACTCATCCCTCTACCAGTGCCCGTTCTCCTCCACTGATGACCCCAGCACCCCTCCCATCTCTCCATGCCATCCCCCCACCCCACCTTGTCTCTATGGCAAGGCATTTTCTTTTGTTCTCTCTCTCTCCTTTCGGGTGTTGTGGTTTGCAATGGAGGTATTGGGTGGCCATCGTGTTCAATCTATGGGATGTAAAGAATATGCATACATATGCTGAATATGCCTTGATCCTCAGTGCAGTCCGTTAAGCCTAGTGAATCGCTGTAGAACCCTGAAAACAGCTCTGTTAGGGAGTGAACCGTGGGCACCCCCCTGCCTTGTGTTCCATATCCTGCCAGCCAAGCCCATGTGGCTACTCCGTGTGAGCATTGCATATTTCCAAGGCATAAATGCGTGACCTACAACTTGTCTTCACTGCAGTACATTCTGAAGCCAAGGGCCTGTTGCCAAAAGCAACCAACCAAAGTTGCCCAACTTCAAGCAATTCCTGCTCAACTGACCACAGATTGTTTCACAATTCAGGGGGAAAATATATTTATCCTGGGACTCACAAGTGCATCAAGGACAGTTTGCCAGCACAGAGGTGGGAACTTTTAACACCCAGTGTTCTGAGTTTCAGCACTGAGAAAGCTTTTTGTTGACTCACACATCCCTATCGAAGTCCCTCTGCCATGTCATCCCTCCCAGGTAGAGTGGGCCCCAGAAGCGAGGTCCTCCCAGGTGCAGGAAAGGCTCCGAGGAAACCCAGTTTCCCGAGGCTGGGACCTGGTGTGCCGTGTTTATGCCCCGCCTTCCAATTCTCGTGTCTCTCCAGGCCAGCGCAGACACTGTCCACTCTGAGAGGCACAGCTCAGGGCAGTGCTTTCACTTGGAGACAGAGCTGAGGACCAGTCAGGGGAGCTTTGTCCTTGTTTCCCAGCTGAGTATTCTGCAGTGGAAATGAGAACCTTTTCGCAGGCAGCCACCCAGGCTGCAACCCTCATTCTCCTCACATGATCCTTCCCTGTTTGGCTCCTCTCGCTCCTCTCGCTCTCCGCCCCTTGCCATGGCATGGAGGACTGTACTGACTGTACTGACACAAATGTGCACACCTGGAATATGTGTGTACATGATGAGGGCACGAGAAACATGTGTGCATGACTTACACCTTAAGATCCTGCATGTATGGCCTATAACACAAGATCATGTGCACATACATCCAGAACATCAGAGAATGTTTCTAAACATGAGAAGATGTGCATGTATGACTCCAAACCTGAAACATATATTCATATACTTAGAATGCCATAGGATATGTGTGCATGTTAAATACATGAGACTATGTGTGTCTATATCCAGAATACATGTGGACACATCCCAAATGTAGAATAAAATTGGTTAGAGCCTTCATCAGACCTCAGAGAGAAGAGAGTTTAAATATCTTTAATTTCACTTGACTCCAGCCCAGGAATAAGAGGGTAAAGAAGAGTGAACGAGGGGGAGGTGTTGATGCCAATTGAGGCACTGTCATTCAGGTAGGGGGTGACTGTCACCATCAGGGGTGGCTGATAAGAGGAGGCTTCTCATGAGGTCAGGGGGAGTTGCTTGACTATTGACTGTCCCGTTGGGCATGAACACATTCACCAAAGGGTCTCTGGTTGCTGGTTCAGACAGCACTGGTCTGAATGTGAGGAAGCTGGCATGAAGACTGACACTCACTTCTCTCTCCTGCCCACTCAGGACAGCTTTTTTCTCATTGGATCTATCCACTCAGACCCAGCAAAAGATAAACAGTATCTAAAGGACAGAGCATATAGAACAGCCACTGAGCTGATACCTCAGGCCCTGTCAGACTATAAAGCATACACCTAGAGTCAGGGACCTATAAAGAGGGCTTTTTCACACACACATGCACACGCACAGACTCACCTCACAGTCACATTGCTGAAGAGTCACCAGCCCAAACCACTGCCTTGTGCACAAAGGAAATTCTGGATTTAATGGCTGGCCTTATCTTATGCCACATTCCCAAGGCTCCATTTTTCATTAAGCAATTTTTAAAGAGTTTTATGACCACATGAACAATAATTTTTTTAGTGAAAGCAGACTGAACTATAAGTGGTGGTAATTACACCAAACTAATTGTGGGCAAAATTAGTAAGAGGTCAGATTCTTTTGGTATCAAAAGAAAATATATGCTCGGATCACACCTTAAATGATCTCTAGGAAATTAATTCATCATGAAAAAAAAGAAAACTTCCTCATTTAACAGTGAGCTCTAGTAGAACATTTTCTGGGAATAGCTTTCCTTTTTGGTTTTGGTTTTTCTTCAATACTCGTGTTTATATTTATACTCACACGCCTATGTGGGTGAAGCATGTGCGTGCATTTATGTACAGTGTGTAGGGCATTTGCCTTGCATGTTGCCTACCTGAGTTCGATTCCTGCGCCCCTCTCAGGAGCCCAGCAAGCTACCGAGAATATCCCCCATGCACGGCAAAGCCTGGCGAGCTCCCCGTGGCATATTCGATATGCCAAAACCAGTAGCAACAAGTCTCACAATAGAGACACTACTGGTGCCCGCTCTAGCAAATCGACAAGCAGTGGGATGACAGTGATACAGTGACAGTGATGTGAACAGCATTTGGGGATGGATTAGGTGATATGAGCCTCCATAGTACCAGCACAGATGATCAATGCCACCTTCCTGTGGCTCAGAGTATGACCCAGAAATCAAGAAACTTCTTGCATCTTTGACCTCTGACATTTCACGGTAGAATCTTATCTAGCTCTGCCCTTCCCTCTCAGATAGGATAAGCTCGCCTTTTTCCCCCCCATTTAGTTTTTGTAATTGTTCTGTAACATGGTTATGATAGTATTCATATCTATGATCTAGTCATATAAAACTACTGCACCAACCACCAAGGTATCAATATTTTTTCCAAAAGCATCCCTATGTTTTCTCTCACCCACATTCTCCCTCACTTCTTCCAACAACCTTAGTGTTACCAGTGCCTCAGTTTGTTTATACTGGACATTGCCTCTATCCTTGTTTTGTTTCTTCAGTTACCTCATATGAGCACAATCATCTGGTGTTTATCTTTTTTTTTTTTTTTTGCTTTTTGGGTCACACCCAGCAATGCACAGGGGTCACTCCTGGCTCATGCACTCAGGAATCACCCCTGGCGGTGCTCAGGGGACCATATGGGATGCTGGGATTTGAACCCCGGGTCGGCCGTGTGTAAGGCAAACGCCCTACCCGCTGTGCTATCACTCCAGCCCCTGGTGTTTATCTTTTTCCTTATGATTTGTTTAGCTTCACACGACCCCCTCTAGTTCCATGTTGTAGAAAAATGAAAAAAAAATATTTCATCTGTTCTCGTAGCTGAGTAATATTCCATTGTTTACATATATGCCACATTTTATTATCTGTTCATCTTTCATGGGGCAATGGGATTATTTTCAGATCCTTGCACGTATAAATAGTACGGCAATGAACATCAATGTGTAAATACGTATTTTTGTGAATTATGGCTTTTGTGCTCTTGGGATAGATAACAAGGAGTGGAATTATTAGGTCATAAGGTAATCTGTTTTCACATTTTTGAGAAATCTCCGTACTGTTTCCACACAGGCTAAATCAGTTTACAATATCACCAACAGTGAATGAGAGCTCTGTTTTTGCCACATCCCCACCTGATCTGTTTTATTCCTGTCTTTTTAATATAGGCCATTCTCACTGGTAGAAGCTAATAGCTCACTGCCATTTTGATTTACATTTCCCTGATAATCAGTGATGCTGAACGCTTTCTCATGTGCCTTTTGGTCATCTATATGTCTTCTTTGGAGAAGTGTCTATTCAACTATTCATCCTGTTTTGGGGGGATTATTTGTATTTTTTGTTATTGAGCTTCGTGAACGCTTTATATATCTTCGATATTAGTTTTTGTCAGATGTATGGTGTGCGAATATTTTCTCTCAGTCAGTAGGGTGTCTTTTTATTTTAGTCATAGTTTCTTTCGGTGTAGAATCTTTTTAGTTTGACATAGCCCCATTTGTTTATTTTTGCTCTTGCTTTCTTTGCCAAAGGAATCAAATCATTGAAAAGACTACAAGTTATTGCCTCGCATGACTGTGTGCGTTGCTCAAATGGTAGTGCTCATGTCTTTCATGCTCAAAGCTCTGTGCTTGATCTTCAGCACTGCATGTCCCCAACCCTGCGCATTGCAGAGTATGCGCATGGTAGCCCCTGAAGTCCACTCGGAGTGACTGCCACAACAATTAAAAGACAATTTTTAAATGTCTCCCAACTGTGTTGTGATTGGCTGCCACAGTGTTTTTTTTTTCCCTCAGAAGAGTTATTAGGCAAGCATATTAAGTATTGAATATGAAATAATAGAAGTGGAGCATCCATGCCAAGTGAATTGATATCCCCCGTCCCCCAGAGTTCAGACTTGCATTGTCCTTATGGTCAGAAGTTCACAAAGCTGGAACTGCATCTTTCATGGGATTTGAGTACAAGGTCACTACCCTGGCTGAGATTCCTGAAGTCGGTTTGTTGGTAAGGACCAAGTTAGAAAGTGAAGTTTCATGTTTCACTTAGTCCTCATGTTCGGCAAGATCACTGATTCTCTAAGAGACTACCGAGTAAGGAACCTGGTTTCTGTTTGTTTGCCATCATAATTGCATAAAACAGTGCTTTAAGCCCTGGAATACACACAGCGCGGTGTGGGGAGGGGAGGGAAGGGGGAGGTGTGCCCTCTTTGGCCAAGTAAGATCATTTATCAGCCCTAACCAACTCCCCTAGAACACCAATCTGCCAGTGGCTGGAGAATAAATATGCATTTATTATCATTTGCTGAGCACTTGAAACTGTAGGACTTAGGCATGGATTCTGAATAATCAAAAGGGCCAGGAGGATTGCCCCATAGCTGGAAGCCTGCTTCACGAGTGAAGGGGAGAAGGCAGGTAGAATAGAGATAGGATCACTAAGAAAATGATGGCTGGAGGAACCAGTTGGGTTGGGAGATGTGTGCCGAAAGTAGATAGTGGACCAAACATGATGACCTTTCAGTGTCAGTGTTGCAAGTCATGATGCACAAAAGTATAGAGAGAGTATGGGGAAAATGGTCTGCCGTGGAGGCAGGGGGAGGGTGGGAAAGGGTGGGTATACCCGGGATATTGGTGGTGGGGAATGTGCACTGGTGGAGGGATGGGTGTTTGATCATTGTGGTGATTGTAACCCAAACATGAAAGCTTGTAACTATCTCACAGTGATTCAATAAAATTTTAAAAAATAAAAATAAAATAAAATATTGCTACTAAATATTAAAATAAATAGGAAGCTTGAACAGACCAGAGTGTGCTCTGAGGAATGGGTTGCCAGCCACAGCAGGTCCAGGGCAGCCTTCTCTTTACTATAAGAGCTGCCAGGAAACATGAAGGTGTGGGACTGGCTCGGGGATGGAGTTACACTTCTATCACTTGCGCTTGGGCAGAGGGTGTTGGTGTGCCCCCAACGTGACCTGCATGCTTGGGTATTAACCAGCCTTTCCTTCAGTGCCGCAATGAGAAGTGATGTGGGTTATGTGGCGAAACAGGATCCCCAGCAGAGTCGTGTGGACCAGCTGCCTCCTCTACTTATTTATGCAAAGATCTGAAAATAACCCTATTTCCCCATGAAAGAAGAACAGATAATAAAATGTGGCATATATGTAAACAATGGAATATTACCCAGCTACAAGAACAGGTGAAATCTCTTTTTGCATTTTTCTACAACATGGAACTAGAGGGGTCATCCTTTCCTGCTAGACTCCTCTTGGTCTCTGTCCCTAGCCTTGGCATGGGATACTGCATAGCTGTACTGCCAGAAATGCACATACCCAGAATATGTGTGTACATGACTAGGGCATGAGAAACATGTGTGCATGACTTACACCATAAGCCTATATGCATGTGTGGTCTATAGTCATAGTTATAGAGGAGTCATCTAGCCTGTGTCTGGTGACAGGTAGCTCACTGGGTTCCTTAGAAACTTCTGGATTTGTTCCCCTTAAAGGGACAATTTCTGGATACTGTCTACTTGCCCCCCTATAGTGCAGTTCCAGTACAAGCCATGACAAATCATTCTCTGAATATGCACATCTTGTAAAGGCTGTATGGGTCCTTCTGACAGTTCCACAGACACTGGTCAAGGAAGGTTATTCCACTGGAAATCCAAAGTACATTCTAAGTTATCACATGGAAATAAAGGCTAGACTACAGTCGGTGTAGACTCTAAATAGAATAAAAAACCTGAGGAGTCTTTTCCAGTGCAGAAAGGTTCCTATGGTTTTTTTCCCCCCCATGATTGTAATTCTAACTGAGTCATCTCCTAGATCCTTCACAAGATCCTTCATGGCATTTCCATGCTACTGCATGTGACCTTGCTTCCAGTCCCTTGTTCTCTAGCTCTCAAATCACCTCTGTGCCTTTAACTGAAAATAACATTCCTTGTATAACCCTTTCCGTCCTCCTTCTCCACCCGCTTAAATCATTCCCTCTCTTCCTTCCAAGCAACACAGGTATCACTACCTAAGAAAGAAGGATAGGCATAACATGAGCCCCCCCATAGCTATACCACCGGACTTTGTGCCAGGCTGTTTCACATGGGGAACCCCAGAGGGGGGCAGGTGAGAGCCCTCCCCGCCCCAAGGGACCCAGCCCTGGTAGCTGAAAACCTCCACAACCCAACCACCGCCATGCTCAAGGCCAGTCCCCACACGCTTGGGCCGAGCCTAACATGAGTGAACATATTCCTGGACCGCACGGCTGCGAATGCCCAACACATCATAAGACACTTCCCACTTCCTACCCATTCTCCATAATTGCCATACCATATTTGATGGCGTTCAGATAGTAGGCAACAAATCACAGAAGGAAAAATATATATGAATATATATATATATATATATATATATATATATATATATATATATACCAAAGCTCACATCACCCAAACTTTAACAATATGTAGGTGATATTCTATAGAATGTCTTAATGGCTCCTGCCAAAATAGAACAATCTTCACAGTGTTTCCTATATGAAAACTTTTTTGTAAGCATGTTCAGCAGTTCTTCATAACAGACAGTACAAAATATATTGTTTTGGTTGTGTTTTGGGACAGGGATTAAGGCGTGGGATGGAAACATTCCGAATTTGGTGGTAGAAAGGTGTAATGGTGGTGGGATTGGTGTTTAACTATTAAATGTAATCAAATATTACACAAATATTGTGAACTAACTTATATAATAAAAAAAGGATAGAGGGGTCATTACTCATCTCTCACATGAGATCAGTGCCCCTGCCCAGTTCCTACGGGGACATAGAGCTTTCCTACTCACACCATATCATAATTACCTGTCCCACGCATGCCCCACATTCACCAGTCCACCACCAACAGGCTTTCTATGAACCAACCAATGGCCACATGCTCTTGAGGTGGACAGCAGTGTGTGTCAAATGAATGAAGGGGCCACAATTCCTCCAAATTACTCTTCAGTGGCTGTGTTTTTGGCTTCCTCACAAAGACAAGCAACTCTCACAGAGAGGCACCAGCCTACCATCACCTCTAGAAAATTCCATGCAAGTGTTGAGCATGATTTTTACCATCCTGCTGGGGCCCCCCAAGAACAGTGATTCACAAGAATTACCATTACTGAGGAAGAGGAGAGAGGGAAAGAGGAGACAGGGTAGGAGGATGTAGGGAAAGAACAACCAGTGAGACTAGTTTCTGTCTTAATCCTGTATCTGAGCTTCCGAGGCATGCAAGACAGGGTCTGCTGTCCCCTTGCGGGGACACTGGCTCTAGCTCTAACAAGTCCTCCTGAGCGGGGGCTGAGAAAGGTCCTTGGGAAGAAAGCCCAGTCAGAAGTTCAGGATTTCAAAGAGACAATATGGCTGCCACAACTCAGATCCGTCTTTCCGCAGTGGCTTCAGCCAAGTAGCTACAGGAAAGGCCCTCAGAGATACAAAATCTAAGAAAAATAGTCCTGGCATCTAATTACAACAGTGCCGTTTGCTGCTTTTATCTGTAATTGGACTGTATAGTCTTTCATTCTAATTTACTTTACATCTAAACTGTGATAATCAAGACAAGCAGAACAGAATGGTCTCTAACTGGCTATCCTACTGACACCCGTTAATGCCTAATTATAACAACTAAATTAAAGATGCGACTGTAAAGAGGTGGAATATCAGTTTGAAGCATTTAATTCTGCGGAAAGAAGTAGAGATTTTAAATCCTAAGTAAGAAAATCAATATTACGCCTCATTATATTGGTATTGCTAAACAGATTAATGAAATTAAGTATTTTGTTGTGTTGCTTCTCTTTCTTCCAGTGCTATTCTGATGCAATGATGGTTTGTAATGAAGGAGTACTGCAGGGGAAGAAGTCTAAATTGAGAGCCAATTTATACACCGAAATTGGGAGATAGCTAATCTCATTTATAGAGCAAAGGTTTTCTTTTGATATAGTTAGATTTTTAGGTAGGCATCATGGGTGTGGACTTTCACAATCTTATAGAACCAAAAATAAATTCAGCTCAAAGCTGAGGACAGGTACATTATTTCTTTTCCTATAGAATTTGACTATAGGAATCTTTTGGACAATACCAGAGTTCACCAACTCTAGGGTTTTAGAGGAACAGTTTTTGAAGCTCTTACCCAGTGGCCTTCCACTTGATGCCAGGCTAATACAGCGACACGTGAAAAGGCAAGATGGAATGGTCATGGGGAAGCTAGGCAGATGACTGGGAGGATGCCCAGGTCCCCAGAGCCATTCTGTCACTGGGAAGATAGTAGGAAGCTTCGAGAAGTCATTGTCTGGGTCTGAGGGAAAAGCTGGTCAGTGGAAAGACCAGATTGACCCAGGGAAGGCTCACAGTACCTGAGATAGGAAGGCAGCAACCCTTGGGGGAAAGGGCAGCGCCCCCCCCTCCGCAAATTCTCACTTATTTACTTGTTCTCACAACTGCTCACCATGGCTTCTAAACCTTGTGACTGGACTCCAACAAAGGACTCAAAAACCTAAAACGTGGTAAATGCCAAGAGTGGTGAGTCTGCCCTGGAATCAGGTCCCTCCCTCAGTCCCTTGACTCTCCGAAAGATACAGAACCACAGTTCCAGGAAGAGCCCACAGACCAGGCCAGGGTGATGGCCGTGTAGAGGAATTGTGAGACACCCCCTGGGACTGGACAGACTGTGATGGGACAAGTTGAGGGCAAGGTGCTGCGAGTGGACGTCTCCTGGGGTTCTGGAGCACTGGCTCTGAAGCCAACTGAAGCCCGTGCCCTGGATCTGGGTATTTACAGATAACAGAGCCAGAGGGAACACGGAGGAGGAGGAGGAGGAGGAGGAGGAGGAGGAGGAGGAGGAGGAGGAGGAGGAGGAGGAGGAGGAGGAGGAGGAGGAGGAGGAGGAGGGGGAGGAGGAGGAGGGAGAGGAGGAGGAGGGAGACACCCAGAACATCTAGATTCTCCAGGAAGAAGACGGGTTAGGGTCAGCCAACGCATCTCCAAGTGGTCCCTTCCAGCAAGCAGGATTTCATCATGAAACGTGCACTACTGTTCAGCCCCAGCAGTTCTTCCTTCTCCAGGCACAAGATGGGCATAAAGAGGTACTGACAGGGGCCAGGGCGGGGGGGTAGGGGGAGCTGTAAACAGCCCCCGGTAGGAAAGAGACCCCATCCTGACCCTGCAGTGCACTCAGGGCCCTGGTCGCCCCTGTGCCGGGGCTCTGGGAGAGCCAGTGCTGCTGCTGTCGCCTCCCACCAGGCCTGCCTCTCAGCTGAACAAACAAAGGCAAATAAAAACTGCTGGCGGCCGCTGGTCTCACTGCGACAGATGTGGTGCCTTTGCACCATCTTGTCTGTTCTTAAGGGTTTTTTTTTTTTATTTTATTGCAAACAGACAGATGTAGCTTGTCCCTTCCATCTTGTTTATGATGCAGCAGGAACACCTGTGGAAGAACCGGTCCCTGCAGTACAGCCTCGACGCACGTTCAGATGGCTTGCAACAAAGCCAGCCCCTCCACACCCCTGTCTGCAAAGATGTTCTGGGTGCTTTGGCAATACATTAGCCCCGGGCCAGGGGAAACAGAGTGGATCATCCATGGGATCACCCTGGCACCGGCTGTGCTGCTGGTGTTTACTGAGAGGTGCTTGTATCGGCTCAGAAGCAGTGGTGACAGGACAACCAGCAACATGACTCTCAGCCCTCAGCAGTCCAGCCCCGGTTCCCTCCCGTGTTGGTACCAGCCAGAGGCGAAGGCGGGCTGTGCTTTTCAAATCTCTGCCAGCAGCATGCTTTCTGCCGTGCCTTCGGCTAAAATGAGTCCTGGGTCAAGAACTGAGGCAGTGCAGCCCAGCTCCCATCTCAAAACTGGGGACTTGGGAGCCGGGAACTAGTAGATTCGTTCGCATGGATCCACCATGACTATTTATTTTTTCCTCTTTGTATTGTATAATTTGACTTAAATTATTTCCAATCTTTAGATCTATTTTGAGATGAGCTCTATTTTTAGCATCCAGTTTCATTTTTAATATTGTACCGATATTAAAAAAAGTTTGTTTTTGCATTCCTTGACACGCTATCCAAAGACACAGATACATGTACGTCTAGAGGTAGATATAGGGTCCATCTTGGCCCCTGGATTTTACATTTTTTTCTCTACTATTCTAATCTCTCTGATCTGTTCATTTGTAAGAGAGTGCAACATTGTTATGGGCCCTTCCTAGTCTACATCTGCTATGATGTACAAGGAGTTAATTAAGTACTAAGATTTTATTCCTTTTATATTCTCCCATGAAGTGATTTATAGTCTCCTGGTGAGTGATAAAACAACTCTTAAAAGAAAAAAACTACTGGTCTCTTAGAATTTCCTATGATATTGGCATGTGCCAACAATTGACAGAACCATTATTGTAAGGGTGCCGATTAACTAGCTTATTTATATGGGGAGTAGATTTATAAATTATTAGATTCTTCTTAGAGTAAAATTTGCCAATTTTCCTTGTTTGTTTTTGCAAGGTACCCCACCCACCCATAATTAGGGTGGCTTACTGGGGTCTCTGCACTCAGGAATCACTGGTGGCAGGATCAGGATCCTAGAGATAAACTGGGTTGGCTGCATGCAAGGCAAATACCTTTCCTGCTGTAATATCTCCCCAGTCACTGTATCACTGCATCACTGTCATCCCATTGTTCGGTTGTTCATCAATTTACTCGAGCGGGCACCAGTAACGTCTCTATTACGCTCAGCTCTGAGATTTTAGCGGCCTCTCCTTACTCGTCTTTCCCAACAATTGGAGGCTCTTTCAGGGTCAGGGGAATGAGACCTATGTTACTGTTTTGGGCATATCGAATACGCCACAGGTAGCTTGCCAGGCTCTGCTGTGCAGGCGGGATACTCTCCTCTCCGTAGCTTGCCAGGCTCTCTGAGAGGTATGCATGTATCTTTTACTGTATTTGGGATATGAATATGCTGTGGAGAGCTTGTAAGGCTCTCCCGTGTGGGCAATAGACTCTTGGTAGCTTGTCAGGGTTCTCCAAAAGAGAGAACAACAGTCTCTGGATGTTGGTCATTGGTGGGATTACATGGTGTGTGTGTGGGGGGGGGGGCAGTTTGTGGGTGTGGCTGCCAAGCTACTGGAAAATGGGAGGTCTGGTTGGAGAAGGCCCAGTCCCAATCCGAGGAGGCTTGGAGAGCTCAGCCCCGGGTCCCGCACACCTGGGTTCCTCTGCCAGTCCCTTCATGCGTGACGCCTATCCGAATGATCATCCGAAGAAAGATCCCCCCAGTCATGTCAATAAACTCAAAACTATTACAAATTCACATCCTAATTTAAAAATGAACATTGTATTGAGATCTCTGTAGCCACATTTTGATGAATTATACAGAAATCTCTAGCACCCTCCTCCCAGCTGTACCCAGTGATAACATTGTGCCAACCTCCAAGACAGCAACGTTGACACAACCAAGATCCTAACATTGACACAGTTTTCTGACCTCAGTCAGGTGTCTCAAGTATAATTTGTGCTCATGTGCTTGTGTGTACACATTCTTGTGTTTAGATATGTGTAATCGTATATATAGGTTCATGCATCTGCCACTACAGTCAACAAACAGAACAGTTCTGTTAGCTCTAGTTTGTATTATCCTTTTACAATCAATCCTCCTCCCTGCCACCTCTCATTCCCATCCCCAACCCCTGTCCTAACTTCTACTATGGGCTCCATTCGTGAAATTTTGTCATTTCAAACATGTTTTAAAGAATCATATGCATCATTTAGAGATTAATTTTTTTTTCTCTGAACAATTACCTGAAGATCCAGCAAACTTCTTACAGGCATCAACAGTTTCCCTTAGTTGTCGCTCAGTAATATTCCTGGTATATGTGTACCACAGTTTACCTGAGGATACCTGGGCTTTATCTAACCTGGGGTAATTATGAATACAGCCACCACAAATATTCATGCCTGGGTGTTTTTTTTTTTAATCTATGGTTTTTTTTCCTCTGAAATAAGTGTACAAGACTATAATTTTGATGTCGGATGTCAATTTCATCACTGTCACTGTCACTGTCATCCCGTTGTTCATCGATTTGTTCGAGCAGGCACCAGTAACGTCTCTCATTGTGAGACTTATCGTTACTGTTTTTGGCATATCCAATATGCCACAAGTAGCTTTTCAGGCTCTGCCATACAGGAGCGATACTCTTGGTAGCTTGCCGAGCTCTCCGAGAGGGGCGGAGGAATCGGACACGGGTTGACCGCGTGAATGGCGAACGCCCTACCGCTATCGCTCCAGCCCGTCAATTTCATATTTAGTCTTATCAGCAACTTTTTTTCAAAAGCGTTTCTTATTTGACATACTCATCAATGATGCTTTGGGTATCCAGTTTCTATGCATTATTTGGTAATAATTTTGTTCTGATTTGTACCACTCTGATCTAGCTTCCGTAATAATAGTTTTAATTTTGAATGATGCTGAACATCATTCAGTGTACTTCTTAGACTTCTGCAGTCTACACTGAGAAGCCTGTGGTATTTTTCCATTTTTAATCTTATTTCTTTTTTACTTTTGCATTTTCAGTCTTTAGATACTAGTACAAGTATCTCACCTACATTAATTTCTTTACAACTACAATCTACAGTTTTAGATACTAGCACTTTGTTCTATATGAAGCTTGAAAACATTTCCTCCCAGTTGTTTGTCATTCATCTTCTTCAGCTAGACTCTCACAGAGGGAAAGTTTTTTACTTTGATGAGGTTCAATTTATCTTTTTTTTTACTTTTATAGATTGTGCTTTTGTTGTGAAACCTAACAACTTTGCCCTGGAGGCGAAGTGGTTTTGTTTTGTTTGTTTTGTTTTGTTTTCCCTAAAGGCTTTGATAGTGCTGTGTTTAGGTCCCTAATCCACATTGAGACCATTTTCCACAAGTTGTGAAGTTCAGTATGAGGCTCATTTTCCTGCCTATGAAGGCTCAATCACCCCCACACGTGCAGTGCCCTGTGGGAAGCAGACAATCCTTCCTGCCGGGGATTGCTTCTGAGCCTTTGTTTAAAAGTAGAACACATGTCATAAATTCGCACGCACCCTTGATCAGGGGCATGTAAATCTTCTCTCTATTTTTCCGAGTTTTTATTATTCAGTAATATAATCTCACTATCAAAATGAGAACTAACTTTTGACTTCTCCGTTCCACTTACGCAAGTTCATTTTTGAAGATGAAATGATGCCCCGAAGGCTATACAGTGTGGCATTGTTTATAACAGCAAATAAAAGAGTGGGGACGAGTGGTAAGAACATAGATAGGAAAAGTGCTTCTTTTATTGTTAAATAGAAATCATTCTAATATTTAACGACTTAAATGACGACACCCATTGTATCGTTAAGTCTGTGGTAGCTGATGATGGCTTTTCTGGCTCCTATAATGGGGAAACTAATAACCAGGATGGGGTTTTCTCTGAAATTTCACCTAGGGAAAGACCTGTAATAAAGCTCACTCTTTCCATGATTGACAGAATTCAGTTTCTTACTGTTGGTAAAACGTCACCTTCAGTTTACCTCTTTGTGGAACCTTCCATATTATACTTTGCTCTATCCTAACAAGCGGAGAAAGTGCAAGGGAATGCCAAGAGTTGTGGTGATCTAACCCTCAAAGTGATGTCCCATTTATGTTGCAGTATTTTATTTATTAGAGAAAATTTCGATGTCCATCCAACAGTCAAAGGAAACAACTATATTTTAAAATGTACGGTAGCTGTATCAGAAGCCACATACCACGAAAAGTGAATTCTTGCAATTCATACAATTAAATACTATGAATCTATTGAGTTTTCTATAGTAGTTAAATAGAAAATGGTGTTGCAGTCTTTAGTAAAAAAATAAAAATGCTTGGGGCCTTGTTATTCAATACAAAGTGCTCTAAAAGATGTGGACATAGAGCTTCAGAATAAAATAAGAATGAAATTGAGCATAAAATATTTGAAGAAATAAAAGCTGAAAAATTAGAAAATAATTAAGTCAAAATCCCACCAATCCAAGAAGCTCAATGATCTTGTAGTAGAATAAGTTTAAGGAAAGTCACAGCATTGAATATTTTGCCATAACTTTTTGATAGGTATGCTAAAATTTAAAAATATTTAAAGAAACAAAGAGAAGAATCTCAAGAGGACTTTCCTATAGAAAAAGATAAGAACAACAGTTTGCCTTTCATCGGAAATGTTTAAAGCAGAATACAAAGAAAAAATACCTTATCAGTGCTTAAAGAAAATTATGATATTATGATACTACTCTGGCAATCTTAAATAATAATAAGACTTGTCTTGTACCTGATCATAGAAGGAAAGCAATCAGTCTTTCAACATTGATTATGACATTTTATGTGGGATTGTGATAAATGGCTTTAACTATAAAGAGAAAAGTTCCTTCTTCCTCACCTTATTGAGAATTCTATCATTAATTGACAATGGGTCTTGTCAAACTCTTTTGTCTGGATATACTGAAATTCTCCTGTAACAGCCTAAACAATCCAGGAAAAAAAAAGGATGATAGGAGGCTTCTTTTTCTGACTTTAAATTATACTATAAAGATATGTAATCAAGATAACATGGTATTGGAACAAAGATAGACTCTCAGACTAATGGAATAGAATTTAGAGCCCATATACTAATCCTTGGATATATAAACAGTTAATCTTGACAAGCAGCAAAATGTATGAAACAGTAAGAAAAGCCTCTTTAAGAAACAGTGATGGGAAAACAGGTCAGTCACAGTAAAAAATAAACTCATATTCTTATTTCATATGATGGGCAAAAGTCATTTCATAATGGATTAAGGAGATTGATGTCATGAATCCATTAATTATGCTAAGAAAGAAGTCCTTTTTTCATTTTATTGTTTAATAGTATTTCAGAATACATACAATTTTAATTTTTAATCTATTTTAAATTTATTTTTAAATTTTATTTATTTATTTCATTATTATTATTATTATTATTTTATTAGTGAATCACTGTGAGGTACACTTACATACTTATAAACTTTTGTGTTTGCATTTCTGTCATACAATGAGTACCTATCCCTCCACCAGTGCCCATTCTCTACCACTAATGATCCCTCCCACACCCCCAACACCCCCACCCCACCCCGACTCTGTTGCAGGACATTCCCTCTTGTTCTCTCTCTCCCTTTGGGTGTTGTGGTTTGCAATAGAGGTATTGAGTGGTCATAGTGTTTGGTCTATCATCTACTTTTGGCACGTATCTTCCAACCCAAGTGGGTCCTCCCAACACCCTTTACTTGGTGTTCCCTTCTCTATCTGAGCTGCCTTTTTCCCCAGCATATGAGGCTGGCTTCCAAGCCATGGGGCAGACCTCCTGGTCCTTATCTCTACTACTCTTAGATATTAGTCTCCTATTCTGTTACTTTATATTCCACAGATGAGTGCAATCTTTCTATGTCTGTCCCTCTCTCTCTGACTCATTTCACTTAACATGATACTTTCCATATTGATCCATTTGTATGCAAATTGAAAGAACTCCTTATGACACTAAATCTAGAGACATCTTCAGTGATTCAATGTCATTGGCCAAAATATGGAAGCAAAGATAAAGAAATGGGACCATATTAAATTAAGAAACTCCTGCACCACACACAAAAAAATAAAAGACCAGAATAAAAAGACACCCCATGTAATGGGAGAAAATATTTGCTCACCACTCATCTGACAAAGGATTAATATTCAAGTTATATAAAGCACTTATAAAACTCAAGAGCAAAAATACAAAGAGGAGAAGAAAGAAACAACCTCTCCAAGCAAGCATATAGCTGGCCAATAGATATATGGGGGCATACAAAAGCTCTCCATCACTTCCCGAAAGGGGAAAGAAAAACCAAAGCCAAAGGAAAACCATTAGCTATCATCTTACACCTGTGAGTCTCGCGCATAGTAAAAAGAACAAAAACAGTCAAATGTCAGCATGGATGTGAGGGAAAAGGTAAAGTTCTGGTGAGGATGTTGATTAGTTCAGCCTCTTTGGAAAAGACCATTGATATTTTTCAAAACACCAAGAACTGAGCTTGTATAGGACCAGTAATTCCACTTCCAGACTTCTTCCACAAGGATCCCAAACTCTATTCCAATAAGACACTTGAGACCCTATGTTCATTGTAACACTCTTCATTATAGTCCAAATCTAGAAATAACCCAAGTACCAAAGAACAAATGACTGGATAAAGAAACTATAATATATAGATATAAATATGCAATGGACTGGAGTGATAGCACAGCGAGTAGGGCGTTTGCCTTGCATGCAGCCAACCCAGGTTCAAATACTCCGTCCCTCTCAGAGAGCCCAGTAAGCTACCAAGAGTATCCCGCCCACAGAGCAGAGCCTGGTAAGCTACCTGTGGCGTATCCAATATGCCAAAAACAGTAACAACAAGTCTCAAAATGGAGACGTTACTTGTGCCTGCTTGAACAAATCAATGGACAACGGGATGACAGTTCTACAGTGCCACAGTGCTAAATATGCAGTTGGAATACTATTCAACTCTAAAAAAGATGAAATCATGCAAATTGCCACTCTGTGGACGGATCTCGGTGAGTGAAGTCAGTCAGAAGGAGAGAGATAAATATATCTCTCATCTGTGTGATATAAAGAAACATAGTAAGAGAATAACAAATGGCCAAAGACAACAGAACGTGAGATTCATCTAAGGAACTGAGCTTACCACAGAAGTAGGATCGGGGATTTGGATGGTGGGGGCAAGGAAGGTACAACACTGAGATACTGGTGAGTGGAAGCAAGCACTCTGGTGGAAGAGGTGGTGTTGGAACTTAGTATACATCCACTAAACAACCATTAGCAGTACTATAAATCATGGGGTCTCAAATAAAAGGTTTTATTTAAGTCATGGAAGAAATAGAAAATACATAATTGTAACTGAAGTTCTTTTATTCTCTCCAGTAGTTGATATATATGACCAATAGATAAATAAATCTATAAGTCAATGAATGAATAACATGAAAATCATAAAATATTTGAAGTAGCATAAAAGGAAAAACAATATTTTAAGAATCATAGCACATAGATGAAGCATAAGTTGAGGTAATTTTATTTATTTGTATTTCTATTTGGAGGCTTAGGGGCACATTCAGTGGTGCCTTAGGAGTCATTCTGAGCTCTGTGCTTGGGAGTGGCTCCCAGCCATGCTTAGAGCGTGTGGAATCAAACATAGACATTCCACATGCAAAGCATGTGCTCAATCGATTAAGCTATTTCTCAGGCCCTTGGATGTATTTTATATTATCTTTCATTGCTTTAAATAGAAAACTGAAAAGGTTTAAAATCAAATATCAAAATTTCTAATAGAAAGGTCTAGAAAAAAAGGAACACATTAAACCGAAAGTAAATCAAAAAATAAAAATAATATTAAAAGTTAGCAAAATAGCCTGTTTCTTTGAAGTAATAAAAACTAATAAAACCTTAGCAAGACTGACCAAAAATAAAAGTAGAAATACAAATTATCAATATTAGAAACAAAGAGACATTACTACAGAGCCTACAATCATAAAAAACAATGATATAAGAACTTATGCCAATACATTTGACAACTTTGACAAAATAAGAAAATACTGAAAATTACAGTGATCTAAATACAGCCATTAAAAGCAGAAAGTATTATTATTCCTAAATCTGTTAAAGATATTACATCCACAATCTTTCCTACAAAAGAAATCTCTGTAATAAAGTGAGTTTCTCTGGTTGACATCAAATAATCTGAAACTTTTCTTAAATATTTATGAGATAAGTGACATTAACCTCTCCAAACTATTTAATAATTAAAGAGGGATTGAACATTTCTCATTATCTTATAAAACCAACCTAATGCCCAGACCAAATACAGACAAGGACATTATAAGAAAATAATAGCATAAACAATATAGATCATGATAATACTAATGTTATCATGTATTGTTTGATAATATATAATATATCTTAGATATAATATATTATATATAAATATATCTTAAATAAGTGAGATTATTTTCAAAATTCAAAACCAGCTTAACTTTTGAAAACAAATTATAATTCACCACTTTTGAAAACAAATTATAATTCACCACATTTAAAAATAAAGAATAAATATATAATAATCTTAAGATTTTAGAACAATAATTTTTAATAAAATTCATTTTTACAGGAAAATAGAATTATTAGGAAACTGTTCATCTAATAAATATTTTTTACCCACAACTTACAACTATGTCATAGTTAAAGGTGAAAAACTCATAGATTTATAAATATGATCAGAAAAAGACCAGGCATTTTTGTTTTTATTATACTAGAATTCTTATTCAGTTTAATAAGGCAAAGATAAAGAAACAGGCAATTAGAAAATATTTCACCTTTTCATCACTCAGTTTGAATATTTCATCCCTCTATATGAAAAAGACCCTTAGGAAATTTATAAACAAACTACCTAAACTAACAAGTAAATTTTCCCACATTAGCAAGAAACATTAGATGATACAATTTAATGATCATTTAAATGGCGATCACACATGTTTTGTATGTCAGAGATCTGGGTTCATTTCCTAGCAAGGCATGGTCTCTGAGCATCCAGCCAGGAATAGCTCCTGAGTACCAGTGATGTGACCCTCAAACAAAACAAAACAAAAATATTGTTACAATGACATAAAATGGGTGAATTTTGTAAAACATGAACAAGAACATTTCCCAAAAAAAAACACATATCAAAAGATTAATGTACAAATAAATAAGAGCTGGCTAATTTGAGGTTGATATTCTCCATACCTCCAATATGGCAGTACTTCCTAAACTGATGTTTTCATACCAAACAAATTCAACCATCCCATTCTAAAATTTATATGAAACTGCAACTTGTAGAACCAAAGCAATTCCTAGGAAGAACAAAATTTTGGAGGGACCTATCACAAAGTAATAGTAAGAGAGCTATGGTTTCAATTTAAAATGCAAGAAAAGCTATAGAATAACAAATGAGTCTAGAAATATCTATAAGGTCAACTGATATTTGACAAAGATGCCCAAGTAACTTAACAGAAATATAATGGTCTTTTTTACAAATAGCATTTTTTTGTAAAACACCTCAAAATCTACACTTTAAATTATCTTTGACTACTACCTCATACCAGAGATAACGATTAATCCAATATAAACTTTTAGACTACATATAAAAACTAAAACTATTCAACTCCTAGAATAAAAGTTAAGAGATTATTTCATAATGTCACAGCATGCAAAGTTTTCCTGGAGAGAATACAACAGCAGTAAATAGATGGATAAATTTATCCCCATCAAAATTAAAAACTTGTGGTTACTGAAATAAATAAATAGATAGATAGATAGATAGATAGATAGATAGATAGATAGATAGATAGATAGATAAATAAGCAAGCCGAAGAGCAAGATCAATATACCAAATCTGTCAACCAACTTATATTGAGAATATGCAAAGCCATTTGACACTGGAAAAGAAGACAGCCTCATCCAATTGGGCAAAAATTTAAAAGCACTTCATGCACTGGAGCACTGTCATCCCACTGTTCATCAATTTGCTCAAGCGGGCACCAGTAACGTCTCCATTGTGAGACTTGTTGTTACTGTTTTTGGCATATCGAGTACGCCATGGGTAGCTTGCCAGGCTCTGCTGTGTGGGCGGGATACTCTCGGTAGCTTGCCAGGCTCTCCAAGAGGGACGGAGGAATCGAACCCAGGTTTGCCACATGCAAGGCAAACACCCTACCTGCTGTGCTATCACTCAGATGCGGTATATCTATAAAAAAGAAATGGCCAGGCCTTATTTCCACTGTTAAAAACAAAAGCAATAATAATATGCAAGACTTCAAATGCAGGTAACACTACATTTTAGTCTAAAGTTTAGTGCCAGCACGTGTCAACAAGCATCTTTTGGCTTTTACTACAGAACCACCAGAGCAAAGCAGACACCTATCATAAGGGAAGATATACGAATGACCAAAGTATCGACATCACTCATCACTGGAGACCCGCACACTAAGACCCTCAAACCTGAGGACAGTAAAAGTAAAGAAGGATGGTCCTTGGGGCCGGAGCGATAGCACAGTGGGGAGGGCGTTTGCCTTGCACGCGGCCGACCTGGGTTCGATCCCCGGCATCCCATATGGTCCCCCAAGCACTGCCAGGAGTAATTCCTGAGTGCAAAGCCAGGAGTAACCCCTGAGCATCGCTGGGTGTGACCCAAAAAGCAAAAAAAAAAAAAAAAAAGAAGGATGGTCCCTTCACTCCTCCCTGAAGATGGTCAACGCACACATTTCTGAAGATAAGAAGCACTCAAACTTTCACAAGCTTAGGATGCAGGGGACTGGTACAGCTCCTTTTGAAAACTGATTTGGTATTTTCTTATAAAATGACTCAATCTCTGAGCCCTTGATCCAGATTACAGTCCTTGGCATATTTCTAAGAAAAGGGGCTGGAGCGATAGCACAGTGGGTAGGGTGTTTGCCTTGCACGCGGCGGACCTGGGTTCAATTCCCAGCATCACATATGGTCCCCTGAGCACCACCAGGAGTAATTCCTGAGTGCAGGGCCAGGAGTAATCCCTGAGCATCGCCGGGTGTGACCCAAAAAGAAAAAAAAAACTAAGAAAAAGAAATCAATTCCACACACATATCCTCAGAGATAAATGTAAAATTGTTAATAGCAGCAAAAAAAGAAAATGAGGAAATAAACCTTAAAAAGTGCTACAGATAAATAAGTAGCATTTTTATACAATGCTGGACTTCTCAGTAATAAAAGAACGTATTACTCATACATGCAATAACATGTAAAAATGTCAAAAATTACTCTGAGCAAATCATTCCTACCATATGGGTCCATAGATATGAGGTTCTAAATGGCCAAAATACATCTATGATTATAGAAATCAGAACTGTGTGCATCTCTGAATGGAAGCAAACTTTTACTACAAAGGCCCAAGAAGAAATTTTCTAGAGTTTGGAAATTACCTATATTTTTATATAAATGCGAGTATGCACACTTTTCAAAGCTGATCAAGTTTTTCAATTATGATCTATGCATTTTCTATATTTCAATTAAACAACTTAAACATGTATAACTGATAATCATATCTCATCTTTGAAAACTTATTTTCCTCACTGCAGTCATAAAATGAACCCTCCAAGACTTCATAATCTCATTTTGCAGCTGCTAACTTGCTAAGAAAATGGAATGGCAAACTCCAGTCTAACACAGTTCCATGTACATTTTTTTTATTCAACCACAATCCCCAGAACCTGCAACGCTGCACACATATAAAAAGAATAGATAAGAAAACCAGATAGAATCTCATTCAAAGTTATTACTGAACATAGTTCCCTGGTGCATGGCAGTACCACCTTTCCCTTGTAGACAGGCAGTTACCACAGTTCATAAGAGTCTCCCTGAATAGCTTAAAGTCATATCTAATTTGAGAGTTTGCTAAATTTTGTAATGAAATTTTATTTTGTCTTCTATGTAAATGCTGGCTTGTTCATACACCTGAAATAACAAATACTAAAACTCCTCAGTATAGTCAACAGAACTCCATCCCATCTTCTTCCCAAGTCCAAGTGTAACTAACTATCCGTGGGGATTCCAAAGTCAGAATCTCCAAGCTCAGGAATCTCTCCGCAGGAAGTTAAAAATGTCTCAAGAAAGTCACCACCTTCAGGAACCTCAACTAGCACAGTGCTTGATTCACTGTAGAAACTTATTTACCAAAACGCAGTCTGGAAGCGGTCTGCGTGCCCTCCCATAAGGAACCACGGGATGGGAGACAGGATACAGACACTAAGCTCAAAACAATCTCAGGTCAATGATGGTAACCATCCGCAGAGGTGAAGGACTGGACTGAACACCCGGCACCTCCTGCAACAGAGTAAACCACAAGGGTGGCCCGGGCTGAGGTAGTGTGAGTAAGTCAGAGCTCTGGATACCCAACTGAGGTCCTTGTAGCCAAAGTTCCTTTGGAACTGTGAGATGGAGAAGCCCAGGGCTGAGCAATAACCCCTCGGATCTCCTAGAGTCCTCAGACACTGGATGGCATGGAGTAAGGACACCAATGTCCTGGAGCAGAGCAGACCCCAGAAGGAATTACTGACTTATAACAGTGTGGTTTTCTTTAGAAGTCAATACCTATTCCTTGTATAAAATATAGGCAATGGCTGGGGCAATAGCCCAGCGGGTAGGGTGTTTGCCTTGCACACGGTCAACCTAGGTTCAATCCTCGGCATCCCATAGGGTCCCCCAAGCACTGCCAGGAGTAATTCCTGAGTGCAGAGTCAGAAGTTACCCCTATGCATCACTGGATGTGACCCCAAAAGAAAAAAAAATAGCAGGTTTACGTACATATATTCCTGTATGCATGGTGGATGGTGGTGTCTGTCTGTGTGGATTGGTGTGAATTGTATTTATTTTGTGTGGTCAATGGTGAACTCTTTTAGAGGAAGCTTGGGAAGCCTGTAAAAAGGCATTGGAATCCCCTTGCCTGTCTCTATGATTCAATGACAGGAGTTCGAGGGCTTCTTTTAGAAACAGAAAGCACTGTGAGTATTAATAAGCACAGCAGAATGAAAGAAGCCAAGCTTCAAGACCCTGATGAGCCAGCCTGGATCTAGATCTGTCTTCCCTCCAGCAGACACCCCACTGGCATATGCCAGGGCCATCTCTCCGTTCAGTCAGCGACCTTCTTTCCAGGAAGAAGGCCCCCGCCCCACTTTCCCTTGAAGTGTGGGCCCTGTGTGATGGAGCTACCCATTGAGCTGCATGTCCATTCATCACAGCTTGCACAAGTCACAAGTTCAGGAGCTCAAAATAAGGCACAGGTAATGTCATGTTGCAATGTCAGGAGCCACTTGGGCATCTGAAATAAGCAAAGGTTAGGGGGGTGACTCCAGAGAAGTCTGAGCACCTGGACATTGGGGGGAGCAGAGATCTGAGACCCGATGTGATTTTCTGATGCTTTAACAACCAGAAAACCGACCCAAGGGCTTTGATCCTGACCCCTGCCCTAGGCATTCTGCCATATCCGACCCTTCCCTTCCCAGAGACCTGGCCTCTGCACCTCACTGCACTTGCCCCCGCCCCCAACTTCACAGTCCCCATTTACCCTCTGGCTGTGCTCCCCTGGGCCGCCTTCTGCCATTGCTTGTCCCCTGGTGAGGTCCCCCTGGCCACACCTTTTGTGACAAGAATGATTTCTCGCTGGAGACAGCCCGCTAACATAATGAATGAGCAAGACCTTAAGGAAAAAAAGAGAACAAACCATATTTTTCTTTCATTCCAGATAAAAATAATATGGCTGCACATCAGACTCGCCCGTCACAGAGCTAATGTCCAGGAGCAAAATGAGATAAAAGCAACCTCCTCTTGTTAATGGGACCCCAGCCAGGGCGCTGCTGAAACCAGGTGGCCATATAAACCGCAGGGATGTCTGCCGCGTTTCAGAGAAAGGTTCTTCCTTTGGCTTCATTTTATCCCTCTTCGTTAAGTATGGCCAGAAAATATCTGTAAAAATTAACCCAAAGCTTAATGGCTTATGTAAGAATGCCTTAATAAAAATATGTTGGCAAGGTTATTGAACTGTACAATTAAACCCCTCCCACTCGATACTTTTCAGTCTAATTTCTGTCTAAAGCTTATTCAGCAAACCAAAATGCCAATGCTCTCCTTCAATTTCCACTTCTTTGAACCTGCTAATTTACGAATAAGAAAGGATTTATTTGTGTTATTAGCTACATGTAACCTCTTGTTGGAAAAGTAGTTTTAAATACTGAAATCCTGAGATGCGCAGAGATCCACCAAATATCTGAAGAATGACTTTGATTTTTTTTTCTGCAAGCTGTGTTTGATTTACATCAATTAAGGCCTCCACATCAGGTATCATATAACAGGAAGGCTAATAACCCAGAAATAACCTCATTAAAAGAGACAGCATATCGGTCTAAACAGAATGAACTCTAAGCAGAAAAATTAGTGACCTGGAAAGTCGCAGGAAGAGGTAATGGCAGTACCAAGAAAAAATACATTCCCGTTAGTGAGTCAAAGGAGAAATCACCAGCAATAAAGTAAAAATACAATAGAAGAAGAGCCTTTCTTTAAAAATGTTTTTAATCTGTTCAAATTCTGGAACATACCATTTATTTTCCCGCAGTCAAAACCAGTCTCTGAAATCATGCTTGTGAGGCTGTAGCCTAACTGTGGAAGGAGCCTCAGTGCTCTCTGCCCGTGTGTGCATGGGCACCCCACGGCCCCGGGCCCTCTGGCTGCTGAGCTCTGAATCTACCCACTGTCATGTACAATTTCACAAAAACCCCTTTGATGAGACCCTCCCTCCCAGTCCCAGGGAGCTCTTCCCATAACCCCAAGCTCAATTATTTTGTTTTGTTTTGTTTGGGGGTCACAACTAACAATGTTCAGGGGTGACTCCTGGTTCTGGCAGTGCTGTGGGAGAGGGATGTCATGTGGGATGCCAGGGATCAAACCCATGTAGGCCACATGCAAGGCAAATGCCTGACCTGCTGTACTATTTCTCTGGGCCAACCCTATGTTCAGTTCTATGGTACCCACTAGCCCTCTCTGCTTCTGCAATTATGAGAATCTTATAAACCCAAATTTGCTCAGATAAATGGATGTTTCCACAAAGCCTACTATACGTGGATTGGTCAATCAAGGAGAGGAAGAAGAAAGAGGAGGAGGAGGTGCAGGTGAGGTCACACCCACAAACTGCCCCCGGTATGGTATAATCCCATCAATGACCAAGATACAAAGACTATTAAAAAAAAATCTCCAGAAGCAAGCGGCCTCTTATTTTCAAGTTCTTCCTTTCAGAGAACCCGGCAAGCTACTGAGATTATCCTTCCCGCAAGGCAGAGCCTGGCAAGCTCCCCATGGCATATTCGATATGCCAAAAACAGTAACAATGATGGGTCTCATTTCCCTGACCCTGAAAGAGCCTCCAATGCAGCACTGTTGGGAAGGACGAGTAAAGAGAGGCTGCTAAAATCTCAGGGCTAGGACGAATGGAGATGTTACTGGCTCCTGTTCGAGCAAATCGATAAACAACGAGATGACAGTGACACAGTGATCTACAAAGTGATACAGTGATCTACAAGAAGAAAGAAGGTGCCATTGAGCTCCTGCTATTTGGCAGGGCTGGCGCTCGATGGGTGAGCCATTGGAAGAGGTGCCAAGTTCCTGAACTAGAAGAGAGATGACCCAAGCCATAGAAATAGAACTAAGCCAGAAATTGCCAGAAGTGTGTTTATACAGCACATCACAAACAGGGTTGGAAGCAAGTCACCCAGACCACAGCCATAATCATCTTCTCAAAATTTCCATTGGACGTTCCTTACGACAGATAAAGTCACTGTAAAGAAAATTTCTCTGGAGACCAGTGGCATTGAAACAAATTTCCCCAGAGGCATAAGTCACCTCAGGAAAGCTCCTTGCTCATCCCAGGGAAAGAGGAAGACATAAGCAGATCAGAGGCCTGGGACATCCTTAGCAGAGGGTTCTGGTCTTGGCTCTAGGTAACCCACACTGGGGTTTGTCAGGCCTTGGAGGCCCCAGGACATGTGAAGACTCCCTTTTGTCATAACTTTTGTATTCTTTCTCTCCTACCCACCCTGCTCCAACAGGCAGGTGCCTCAGAGTTTGGAGCACTGGCTGCCCAAAAAGATGACCTGACCTTGGAATAAGGTGTGACAGGGAGAGAAGTATGAGAGAGGACCTGGCACCTGGTACTTTCTGCTCCCAACGGTCCTCTTCCTCTCTGACCTCAGGGAATCACCACCGAAAGGGGTATGGGAATTTTAGACACGTGTGGGGATCACCAGATGAGCACCCTGCTCCTGCTTGGCGCCTTCTTGCCCCCCCTCTCCCCACCCCCTCCCCAAATGAACTCTCTGCCCCTCTGTCTTGTTGCTTCCCCACATGAGCCATGCTTTGTCCCTGCCATCTTGCCTTTGCCCTCGTGAGCCTTCCTCCTCACCAGCTCCACCCGGGCCCTCCCTCCTTCCTCACCTCTTGGTCTCACCCACACAGTTCTCAGGTGCCACATGGTCCTTGGTGGCATTTTTTTTTTCCTCCCCAGAAAACTGCTCCTGATCACGCCAGGGCAATGCTCTGTCTCCCTTCTGAACCTGGTGGTGTCACTCCTGCATCACATGATCTTCCCATTTTCCTCGGGTTTCTGTTTCTGAATCACTCCCAAATGTTAGCTCAAGTGAATGGTAAAATCCAAGAGAGAAACCACAGGTGCTGGTTCTCCGGTGGGCTGGGCAAGTAGTTCAGGGGTAGACACTGGATGAGGGGGCACTGGCACATAAAGGGGTTACAGGAGGCAGCTTTCACCATGCCACTGGGCTGCGTCAACCCGTGCCAAATGTTCTCTTTGAGGAGGTCAGACAGTAGGACTTGGGGTGAGCCAGCCTGGGCTTGGCAGCCAATTCAATAGCAATTTTCATCACGAATTGGCCAACCAGAGTGGGGGTACTCCCTCACCGGGGAGACAAGCAGCTCTCAGAGGGTGGCATGTGTCCATCTGTCCTGCAGCCCATGTGAGTGACAGTGGCCTGGGGTGGGCAGCTGGGCCAGAGATGCTGGCTGTCTCCCTCCTGGACTGGAGACCGGCTTCCTGCCCCGCCCCCGCCCACTGCGGGTGGGGCCGGCTTGGCGGTCCTCACAGCATCATTAAGGCAAAGAAAACAACCCTAAAGTGTTTCATTGGACTCTGTGAGGGCTGCCAGAAGTGCTAAGAGCTTCTTAAGCAGATTTCTTCCGAGCCATTTGGGCCCCTTCTATAAATAAAGCTTTAGACAATTTCGGAAAAGCATATTTATTTATCTGATAGATCATAACGGCTCCTTCGGCGCCTTTCGCCCTGTGGTGTGATCTTCGAGCACTTAGCTCCCTTTCACCTAGTTAGGCCTCTCTCTGGGCAGCAAAATGGAGTTTAACCCCTTGGAGGGGCAGGCGCCCAGAGAGGAGAGGCGGCGTCCTCACGGCCGGCCTCCATCCGATCCGAGCCATTAGCACAGAGGCAGCGGCAGATGCCAAGGGGAAATTATTAATAAGCAGTGGCTGGATGACTCCAAGCCAGCAAAAACATTTCTAAAGTGGCTAGCTAGCTAGCGGCTAAGGGAAAGGGGCGGGATGAAGGGCGGAGGAAGCCCTGGTATTTTTCTGGGGTTTGTTTTTGTGTTTATTTTTCCAAAATAGCAGGAAGAAAAAAAGGAAAGAGGAAAGCAAAATGGAATCAAGTGATTTTTTTTTTTAAAAAGAAAGAAACATTTTCTTTCTTTATTGATTTCACCTGCCTCCAATTCTGGCCCAGGTCTGAATCCTAGGGAGTCGCTTGCTCAGTGTTAGCTCGGCTGAGGTGTGGGGTTGCGGAACTCTTTGTAGTGGGCATCGGGCATCGTCCTGTGCTTTGCACAAAACTTGCAGCATCACTGCAAGCTTGAGGCCCTGCATCCCTGAAGCAACTCCCCACTCCTCGTGTAAAATGCCTCCAGGTCCTGGAAAACATCCCCGGAGGAGCAAACCCAGGCTTAACACTCACTCCCCGGTACTGGTCACAGAGAAACGGTGCAAAGTCATGGCGACCAGAGCTTTGCAAAGAGCCAGTGGGGTCAAGCCCCTGTATCCGCACTTCTGGGTTGCCTTGGACAATGGCTTCCCCTCTGCTGGCCTTGTCAATCCTTTCTCCCCGCAAGGTTTCTGTGAGAGTTAAACGAGGCTGCGCCACATAGCATCGAATCAGATTTCACCTACCAGTATTGCAACTTGAGAACGGCCCGGGCATCCTCTGTCACAGCCAAGTACACGGCCATCTTTTGGAGCAAACCCCTGGACCACCAGAAGCCTCTGCCACCAGCAGGTCCCTCAGAAGCATCCCTCCCTCTTCAAATGAAGAGTCACATGGCACAACGGTTTGCTAGGGCAAGTCTGGCACCTCATGCCAGAGCTAACCTGAGCTGTGCCAGGAGAGCCCTCAGAAATCGTGCCCGGCGTTAGATTTTTCTGTGAGTGGCTTCACTGGAGCAATTTGCTCTCCACCCCTACCTGCCTGGGCACAGCAAGTCAATGGAGGCTGTCCTCCAGGGGAGGTGGGAAAGGACCTTGTTGAAAAGGACAGTGACGTTGTTACTATCTCCTGCTATAGGGACTGGGTGGCACCAAATGCTCAGCTTTGCCACCAGGTGTGTTTCCATCCATCCTTTGTGGGAACAAGAACTATGTGTTCCTGTAGTGCTGAAAGCAAGACCCTCGACTGGGCCAGAATTTCCTTTACATCCCACCGTGACCTTCCAAGGGAGGCCCCACCCTTTAGTCTGTTTGAGAATTGCACCGAAGGAGACACACAAAAGGGGCTGGACAATGAGACTTGTTTCCTTGAGGCTTACAGGCCAGGGATTCAGCTGCATCCCTAGCAGTAAGTACCACCCAGCATCATTGCCTCGTGAGTGCTCTGAGCACATTAGCCTGTCCTTCTCTTCTTATCCTGCCTCTGCATTGTGTCCACTCCCCCCTCCCCACACACACACCCCAATCCTTCATTCTCAGCATGATGTGTAAGGATGAGCTCGGTGAAACTGCACCTGGAGATCAGTCCCTGAAGCTAATTAATCCAAAGGGTCCTTTGTGAAATCCACCCCAGGAGACACACGGGAGTGAGCAGAGCCTCCTCGGGCTCTGGCTGAGAGAGGAGCAAGAGAGAGAGGGAGGCTGGCGGGTCTGGAGCTATTGATTCATCAAGATGTGAAACCACCTGAGAGGCCTCCTTTCTGCTGAGGTTACTGTTTATCCCGGAAGACGCTCTTGGCACTAAAGCATGGCATGAAAACGTCCCTTCGATGGCAGGATAAGGGAAATGTTAGACTCACAGAGAGCAAGGCACTTGGCACCCGGGTGTTATTAATATTTTAGATGGGGAAGGTATGTTTCCAAGGCTTACTCATTGCTGGGGAAGCATCCAGGTAAACACATTTACAGCATCATTCAAAGCAGAAGCTTCACCTTCGCATCTTATCCCTTCATCAGATAACGATGATGAGCTAATTATTCAGAGCGAAGTGGTATCTTTCAGACAAAGGGATGAGTGGGCTTAACTATGTATCTGTGGTTTCTCTATTATAACATCCTTGGGGATAACACTTAAAACCATAATCTTATTAATGACACCCAGAGGATTGGATCAATTTTTTCCATAGATTCAGAACTTGGAAATGAAGAAAAAAGTGAAAGGTTGATGAAGAAAAACATAAAGAAAAAAAAAACACTAAACTTGGGACATTCTGTTTCCACACAGAACCTTTCCTTCTACTCTGATGAATTCTAGAGAAATAAAACTAAAATACAAACCATCAGAAGGTTTTTTGTTTGTTTGTGTTTTATTTGGTGGGCAGAATTCATTCCCAGATGGCCTGTGTCTTGTTCAGAGGGTCCCTTCCACAGGTCCCTGGCAGAGTGGCTTGTCTGCATACCGGTCACTCTACATCTGTCACTCCAGGGGCCAGGAGCAAAAAGCCCTTGAATGTCACGGCTCCCAACCACAAATCAGTGCTTCTCATGCTGGATACCGAGATCAGTCAAGACAACCTAGCAAAACTTCAATTATTTTAGCCGAGAGGTGAAAACTCAGTCACAAAACCAGTTCACTTGAGAATTTGTTTGCCTTCCCATTTTTAAAAGTGTTTACTGTAGGGGAACAGTTTGAAGCCATAACCAGTGATGCTCATGGTTCACTCCTGGCTGGATTCAGCAGATCAGAGGCAGCTTTGGGGATTTAAACCAGAGTAGACTGTGTGCCAGCCAAGCACTTTCCTTCCTGTACTATCTCTTGGACCTACTTGTCCTTTTATAAATTTAATTAAATTTAAAAATTTTTACATTTTTACATTTGTATTCTTAAATATCAAGGCCTCATGATGTACACATTCACAGTTGAGTTTCAGGTGTACAATGTTCCAACACCAGTTCCAGTGTTTCCAGGTCCCTCCCCCCTCCACGGCTGGCCTCCTTGTCCTTTTGTTTTATTGAACCATTGTGAGATACACAATTACAAAGTTGTTCATGATTGAGTGTCAGTCATACAGTGTTCCGATATTCATCCCTTTACCAATGCATAGTTCCCGCCACCAATGTCCTCAGTTTCCCTCCCTCCGGCCTCTCCCTTTCCATTCTGCAGCCTGCCTCAATGGCAGACATATCTCCCTCCCTCCCTCCCTTACTCCCTCCCTCCCTCCCTCCCTTACTCCCTCCCTCCCTTACTCCATCCCTCTCTCCCTCTCGTTCTCTCTCTCTCTTTCTTTCTTTCTTTCTTTCTTTCTTTCTTTCTTTCTTTCTTTCTTTCTTTCTTTTCTTTCTTTCTTTCTTTCTCTTCTTCTTTCTTTCTCTCTTTCTTTCTCTTCTCTCCTCTCTCTCTTTCTTTCTTTCTTTCTTTCTTTCTTCTTTCTTTCTTTCTTTCTTTCTTTCTTCTTTCTTTCTTTCTTTTCTTCTTTCTTTCTTTCTCTCTCTCTCTCTCTTTCTTTCTTTCTTTCTTTCTTTCTTTCTTTCTTTCTTTCTTTCTTTTCTTTCTTTCTTTCTTTCTTTCTTTCTTTCTTTCTTCCTTTCTCTCTCTCTTTCTCTCTCCAGTTTTCCTATTAGGTACTATGGTTGCAACGATGCTATTTAAAGGGCATCATGCACCTAACTTTACCTCCTTTCAGCACTCAGTTCTTGTCCAGAGTGACCAATTCCAACTATCATTGTCATAGAGCTCCTTTCTCTGTCCTAACTGACCTCCCCTGGCCCCTTTGTGGCAAGCTTCCTACCATGAACCAGCCTTCTTGGCCCTTGTTTCTCTGCCTTCAGGTTGTAACTACCTTAAAACAACAACAACAACAACAATAACAACAACAACAACAACAACTTGCCTTAGCAGGACCATCCCAGTGATGCCCCCGCTCAGAATCTTGTCTGGCCAGACAGCCCCGCAGACGGCGGCCTTGGAGAGGTTGACATACTATCGAGGACCTGAGAGGCACCTTCCACGCCAAGCTTCACCCTGTCTCATCTCCAGAGAGTGCTTCGGTTTGCTCAAATTTGGACCAGGAACTTGGGCTGAACCCCAGGGAAGGCCCCTCCTGAAGGCCCCTTCTGGAGCAACTTCCTTTATTTAGCCCCTTCGGCCTATTGTTTTCCCTCTTTCAAGCCTTTGTTCCTTCCATGTGGCCCCCTCCCCTACTCTTAGAACAGACCTCTTTTGTGGTGAACTGGGGGCCTGCTTCCCAGCAGACTGCCAGGCCTACGTGCTGAGTTCCGAGCAGCCTGCAGATGGGGACAGAGCCCAGGCTGGGCACGCCGGCTCTCAAGACCTGACAAGCACCAGTTCCTCCAGGGCCTACTCAAGGGGGCCCAGTGAGGGGCAGGGGGCTGTGGAAGAAGTATGGAAACTCCAGCCTGGAATCAGTGAGTCTCAGCCTGGCCCTGTTCGTGGGGAGACCACTGCTTCCTAAAGTCCCCCACACCGTGGCTGATGGGCACAGGAGAGAGAGGTCAGCTCCAGAGTGGAGGGGAGCAGGCAGCCATCGAACTTCCCCACCCCCTGCTTCTGGGAGGGGCACAGGGTTGGACCCTCCTAGATCCCTTGGCATGGATGCCCATGTCCACAGAGCTGGAACAACACTTGGGTAGGCAGCGACCCTCTTTAGGCACAAATGCTCCCTCCCCTGTGCCCTGGTCCTGACGCTTACCAGGTGCTCTGTATAAAAGACAGAGTGGCAAGACAGATCCAGCCTGACTTTGAAATCTTGCCAGCAACTGGCAGGACGGCCCCTTCCCAGGTCCCCAGAATCCTCACCCACACTGGCAGACTTATGCAGCAACTTGATTCTTCTCTATTACCTGAATGGCCCCTCCTTCCCTCCCTCCCTCCCTCCCTCCCTCCCTCCGGTCCCTCCCTCCCTCCCTTCCTCCCTCCCTCCCTTCCTTCCTCCTCCCTCCTTTCTTCCTTCCTTCCTTCCTTCCTTCCTTCCTTCCTTCCTTCCTTCCTTCCTTCCTTCCATCCTTCCTTCCTTCCTTCCTTCCTTCCTTCCTTCCTTCCTTTTTAATTTATTTATTGAATCACCGTGAGAGCAGTTACAAAGCTTTTGGGTTCAAGACTCGGTCATACAATAATGAAACACCCATCTCTCCACCAGTGCACATTTTCCACGATCAACAACCCCAGTATACCCCCCATCCCACACCCTCCCCCTACCTGTGTGCAGGTGATGTCCACATTACTCTCTCTCTACTTTGATTACATTCAATATTTCGACACCGGGCCCATCATTGTTATTTGAGATTTTTCCCAACACTTAGATCTGCTAGAAAGGCAACATTAGACACTATGCTTTCTATTGCTGATTATGAATAGCATAGGATATCTATATAGGCCAGCTACCGTGGCTGCGGCCATGTGATTTTGGAATTTGGGAATTTTAATAATTAAATCTGGAAGGATTTCTGCCCAAAGCCGCTGGGTTCCAGTATTTGTTTCTGAGTTTCTGGGATCATGGCCGTTCAGCAACTCGATCAGGACTCAGAGAGGCTGTTCATGGGCAGCAACTCGGGGTCTCATTGGGATGGGGGAGAAAGGGCCGCTCCACCCCCATCCCATGAGGCCCTGCGCGCCTCCTCACTGTGGGCCCAAACTTGTCTGTCCATTGGTCTCCGGAAGACGGTGGACCCCAGCTGCCAGGGGAAAAGGCGGTGGATCAGCACCTTTTCCCACCTGGGGAGGCCTGGGGTGAATGGTCCCTTTTGACCTGGCACTCTCTTATTGGCACTTTCTGGGAAGAAAATCTTGATTCATTGAGTCTAGGAGGATTCTACCTGAGAAACGCAGGTAGAAGCAGAGCAGTGGGAAGGACAGTGAAAATGGAGATGGGCACTCACTGGGGATGTGGGGACTCGAGAGAAGTCCGCTGAGGTCACCAAAGGAGAGGAACACCTGGGCAGGAGGTAGGTCTTGTGATAAAGAGTGTCTGGTTATAAGGAGTGTTCTGAGGTAGGACAGCAGAAGCTGGCCTGGGCCCATGCCCTAAAACCATCATTCTCACTCTGTCTTGGCAATTTTTTTTTATCATACCTGCAACCTGTTAGTTCTAAAATATACTTTACAAAAGTTAAAAGAAATTCCTCTATATTGTAAGCAATGAGCTCTGTCAAATTTGTTATTTTTTTGCTAGTTTTATTCTTTTTCCAATGGGGTAAAATCAAAACTGCATTGGATGCTCTTCAGCTACCAAACATCAGATCCAAGCCTAAAACTCAAAATGCTTACACTAGCTTAAAGCCGGGCGAATCATCTAACGCAATGCCCACCACATAACAAAATGTGGAGTATCTTGTAATTGATTGAATCCTGGACAGAAAGGAAAACTGGAAAATGGTTTCCTCCAAGACAGCACGGCTGATTAGACTTTCACTTATGACTATCACCCAGTATCAGGAGGGTGTGTTGCTAGTGCAGGAAATGATCAACTCCCCAAATTTGAAATACTACTAAATACTAAAATGTGGTATGCCAAATACTGTCTATGTTAGAATGAAAAAAGAAAAAGTTACGAGGAAAACTCCTGTTGCCACCTGAAAGTATTTAGCCCTCTGATTCAGGGACTCTGGTCCTTTCTTGGTTGCTGTTTTGTTGTTTTTGTTTTTGTTTTCTTGGTCAAAACTCAAATCTGTGATAAAGAATTTCACTTGAATAAAATCAGTATCTGGGGGGCAGAAAAAGAATCAGCATTTGTGAATAAGCTCTTCAGGTCAGAGATTTAAAGTCTTTTGCCTTTCCATCCATATATCCCAGAGTCTCAAATTGTGTTGGTTCTTCTCCCAAATTGTGTTGGCTCTTCCTTCTTCAACTCCTTCCAATCTCTGCTTACCTGAACACCGGGAGTATGTGTGACAACGGGGAAGGAAAAATGGGGCGGGGAGGGGGGAGGAGAAAATCACCTGGAGGTCTCACCATGTCAATCACTGAACTCATTGGGGTAGATTCCATACAGTCCATCATTCCCCATAGCCAGGTGATTGCTGACAAGATGGGAAGCACCTTCCATATGACCCTGCAATACCACTTCTGGGAATATATCTTGAGGATGCAAAAAAGCACAGTAGAAATGACATCTGTGCCTGTATATCCATTGCAGCACTGTTCACAAAAGCCAAAATCTGGAAACAACCCGAGTGCCCTAGAACAGATGACTGGTTAAAGAAACTTTGGTACATCTACACAATGGGATACTGTGCAGCTGTAGGAGAGATGAAGTCATGAAATTTGCTTATAAATGGATAGACATGGAGAGTATCATGCTAAGTGAAATGAGTCACAAAGAGAGGGACAGACATAGAAAGATTGCTCTCACTTGTGGAGTATAAAACAACATAACATGAGGCTGACACCCAAGGACAGTAGATATAAGAGTTAGAAAGATTGCCTCATAGCTGGAAGCCTGCCTCAGGAGCGGAGAGGAGAAGGCATTTGGAATAGAGAAGGGATCACTAAGAAAATGATGGCTGGAGAATCAGTTGGGATGGGAGATTGTGTGCCAAAAGTAGATAATGGACCAAAAGTGATGACTTCTCAGTGTCTGTGTTGCAAGCCATAATGCCCCAAAGTAGAGAGAGTATGGGGTCTGCCATGGAGGCAGGGGGGGGGGGGGTTGGAAAGGGGGGGGTATACCGGGGATATTGGTGGTAGGGAATGTGCACTGGTGGAGGGATGGTGTGTTTGATCATTCTGTGATGTAACCCAAACATGAAAACTTGTAATGTCTCACAGTGATTCAATAAAATTTTTAAGAAAAGAAAGACTGGAAGCATCTCTCTGCCCTAGTTGTGTGTTCTGTAGTATGGGAGAGTCAATACACTCCATCTGATAGCACACTGAGAAAAGGGGATGCATATAAACTATGCTAGGGAAATAAAAACACCATGTGGTGAGCTATTCTATAATTATTATTTGTTACTACATCCCATTAAATATATGAATACCCCATTTGAAGGTCTTAAGTCTGAAGGCTGCCGTCATGTTCTAAGCCCTGCTTCTCTATTTCTCCTTGGAAGGGACATCGGTGCCACCTTCATTTTTTCATCTGTTTACCCTGAGCCAATCTCTGTTCACTTCATTTCTAGCCCACATCCTAAGCTCATCACTCCCATCGACACCCCCACTGTCAAGCATGGCCGGGGTCACCCTTCTTCTTCTCCCTCTTCACTCTGAAACAGCATTTCCTATCCCTACTCAAAATCGTCCAAATTCCACTTTATCAGCTCTCATATGAACTGTCACTTGTATCCCTTATTCTCCACACTGTCTCTCCTCCAGATGGGACAGACTGGACTGGGCACATTCTGACGACATCTCCATTCCCTTAAAGGCCCACGTCTTCCTGGGCACATTCCTGGATACTCCCTTCAGAGTTTCAGGGACAGTCTCCCTTTTTAAGTAGCAGACCTGGCTTCTGTGGCTCGTAGGTCTCACTGAGGTGACAGAAGACATTGTCTCCTTC